>NC_080575.1:84092901-84395931 GCF_029962835.1 Magnolia sinica | reverse complement strand
GGTGGGACCCACCTAACATCCCAAGCAAACATGAAAGGCTCGCTGTCGTCAGGGAGCTCTGCTCACCTCGAGCCATGTGACTGGAGAAGATGTATTGGCTACTCCTCATCCCACCAATCAAAGATGGTAAGTCGGTGCTCTGTGGGCCCCACCGTAATGTATTTACTTCATCCATGTCGTCCATCTATTTTTCTAGATATTTTATGGTATTAAAAAAAAAAGAGGTATATCCCAATCTCAAGTGGACAACATTATAGGAAACAATGGTGAATAAACATTGTACGGATCGAATCCAATCAGATCGGATTCCGGATTGGGTCGGTCCAGTTGACCATTGATTTGAAATCGATCCGATTAACGGTCCGATCTTGCTGGGCCAACTCGATCCGACCTAATCCTGGCCTTCGGTTCGAATCAGTTCGGGTACGATCGGGTCTAATCGGGTTGGATCCGCTGGATCGGTCCCTTTCTGCCCAACTCTAGCTCTATCTAAAGCTTCTGTGGGCCCCAAGAAGTTTTCAACGGTAAGAATTTAATCCTGATTGTGCAGTCCACTTGAACCTTAATCCCGATTGTGTAGTCGACTTGAGCCTTGGATCTGCATCATTTTTAGGCTAATATCCTAAAACGATACAAAAAAATGGATTGACGGTGTAGATATGACACATACATCACGATGGCCACTCAAAACTCATGCACATTGTAGGCCCGAGACTGGCGCGGGTGCCAAAGTTTTCCACCACTCAAAATTGAAAACTCATGCACGTTCCCTCTCAATTTCCTTTTTCCCTCTCCAGCTCTGGTTAAAACCGATTTATGTGTGAGAGAGAGATCAAGAGCAAAACAAGTTTGAGAGAGAGAGAGAGGTGGACCCTTCACCACAAGATCCAAGCCATCAAGAGGTAGATCCAACTCAACCAAACCATCTCCAGGTGAGTGCCTTTTCCTTACCCTGATGAATATGGGCCTTTGAGGTGGGCCATCTGGGATCAACGGTTGATCAAGGCATTTGTATTCGGTATTTGAACAGATGGAAAAGTTCCTTTTGTCGGTGAATTTTCCTTGCAGGCCGTTGAATTGCGTAATGTGTAGTGGATGGTGATTGTCCATTTGTCTAGAAGCAACTTGGACAAGTGCTGGAAAAGCCCAGTCTAGATGGGCCATGTTTAAGACCCAATTGTCGAAATGTGCCATAAGTCAAAACCATGGATGGGCCACGTCCATGGTTTGGATTAATCATTTGAGAAGTGGGTGTTACACATCATAGAAGTAGGATGATTTGCCTAACCATATGAGAATGGACGTGTGTGGAAATAGTTGATCATTCTATTGATGTGGGGCTCACATGATGCATGCATAAGATCTAACCCGTCCATCAAATGCTTCAGCACGTGTTACCATCACTATCTTAAAATCAGGCGGATTAGTGAATCAAGTGGGTCACACCATAAAGAACATGTCGGGAGGGATGTCCACCCTTTATTTACATGGAGGGTCCACCGTTGTCACGCCCCAAACCCGAAAATCCGATTCACAGGAATCCCGGTCGCCGAATCAGATGCCAACAGCGTCTGTAGTACCCCATTCTCGGTTCCTAGTATCCATATGCTAGATTCCGATTCTAGGATCCTACAAGGAGGATTTTTTTTATACATTTAATTCATAATAAGCATAACCACAAGATTACCCAATTCACAAAGGCAACATCACCACCACATATCCACTAATATAATCATTTTAGTACAATGCTAAAAAGGAAATACATAAATCGAAAATCAAGCTCCAGAAGACCACTTTACACTCCAAGCTCAACACCGCTGCAACTTAACATCACCTGCACGCATCTATCGTGCATAAGCTTATAGAAAGCTTAGAGGGTGGTGTAAGTGTGTGCACAAGGTAAGTGCCAAGTATTCAATACAATGCCATAGTCATACAATACCGAAAATACTAGTAATCCATAAATCGTACAATGTCGGAATAAGCAGAAATACTGACAAGATCATGAATTATCAAAGTAAGCAGAAATACTGACAAGATCAGGAATTATCAGAGTAAACAGAAATACTGACAAGATCACAAATCATAAGATGACAGAGTAAGCGAAAATACTGACAAGTCCATAAGTCATACAATATTAGAATACGCAATATGAATCAACTATGCAGATGAGGAGTCATAGAGCGCCAAATATCAAATGCAGAGGATACAATGCAATATACATTCCTGATGAGTAACACAAATAGCGTCAGCCATACCTAGACCATATAAATGCAGAAACACAATAACCCAAATTGTCATATGTCACAGATATAATGCAATATGTGGTGCGAATGGAGTGACCATGCTAGAGTGTGAAGTTGGGATGATAGTACGTAGTATCGCAGGCTATGGGGCCCATTACAAGGGACTTTTATCCAAATTAGTCCCATACCTAATTTGGATAGTCAGTCTCAATGTGGTAAACTCCTGATCTCAAGTTAGTTGCGCGCCCCAACCGAAATCCTGGCCATCGCGAATGTACACGTAACAAATAGTCGCGCACCACCAGCCCGAGTGGATAGTGAATGAATGAATGAATGAGTATGCAACTCCTGCTCAATAAGTCCACGTATCAGTACAGTTCATCTCTGGGATCATCACCGGGGTTTAGTACACTCCAAATGGCACTGCCGCTCTCCCAGCCGCAGTCCAAGTGAGCGTAAGAAACCTCACTATCCGCCTGGCCAATAGTTTGCCAATACCTACTCGACACGTCGATAACGGATCCATTCACGAGCTGGTCAAACTCAGCCTAGCAATGCCCCCTGCTCTCGGGCGGGTAAGGCCACACCCCCTCCCAACCGACCATGATACAGTGGGAGACGCGGCCTCCTGGTATTCGGCACTCAGGAGCTCATGTATCCACTCGGTCTCGATGTTGGGGCGTCCTCTGGTACCAAGAGGGTTTAAAAATTTTTACCTAAGGTCATCTATGACAGCCCGATGCTAGAACAAATTTTCGGTGTCTCGTTTGGCCACCCATGATATGCCTGTGGAGGCTACAGCCCTGATGTCGCTAGGGCATACAGTAATCATAATGCAAGATGCATGAGTCATACAATCCAGTCATGCATCAATCCTGCGCATACCGTGCGCTCATGTGAGATAACATCCGCCTATTAGGGAGTCTCATAACAACACACTCAATGACATATGCAATGATCAACCACATCTCATAACAACATGTAGATGATGTATATGGGCATGTATCATGATGTTATGCCGTCACATACTCATAATCGATATCAATAACCGGCATCGACAATCGACCTCGACAATGTGGACATTTAACCAACATTGCCCCGAGGAATGGCCCTCATAGATCTTAACATATAGTGGACCCATAACCTCACACAAAGGCCAAATATACAACACCATGGGCCTCACTCACGAGCTTAATACACATTACGATGGGCCTCTCATATGGGCCTAACATACATCATAATGGGCTCTATCACCTGGCCCTCAAATGCACCACAATGGGCCTCATCACATAGGTCTCACATACCTTACATAGGCCTCAAATGCATCAAGTCGAGGCCTAATACTAATCAAAATCAGCCTCGACCTCGATAATCGGCAATCGGAATCGCCTCGACCTCGATAATCAAAATCGGTATTTGGCAATCGAAATCGGCCTCAACCCGATAATCGAAATCGGTAATCGACAATCGGAATCGGCCTCGACTCGATAATCGGCCTCGACACAAGGCGGGGTCCATAGATGGACGGCCAATGATCGATCAAGCAATGTCAATGGGGCCCAAGCGTTTGGGTTAACCCACTAGAGAACGATGAAAATGGGCCTATCCATGCCTAAGGGAAGGTCACAAGGTGGACATTCAACCATCATTGCCCATCAATGTGACCATTTAACCAACATTGCTCCCAAGGAGTGGCCCATACAAGGGATTCATACACAACTTAACGGGCCATACATGCATCGCACTGGGCCTCAACCATAGGCCTTGAATACATCACAATGGGCCTTGCCAAATGGGTTAGAAATACATCACAATGGCCTTACCAAATGGGTCGAAAATACATCACAATGGGCCTCTACCCATGAGCTTCAAATACATTACATCGGGCCTCATCAAATTGGCCCCAAATACATCCAATGGGTCATAACCATAGGCCTCAATATACATCAAGTGGGTCGTATCACATGGTCCGCACTAATGGGCCAATATACATCAAGTGGGCATTATCAATGAGCCGGGCCTCATATACAACAAGTGGGCCGCGTCAGTGGGCCGCACTAATGGGCCTCATGTACATCACAATGGGCTACATTACATCAAGGTGGGCCCCACAGATGGCTACAAATACATCAAAGTAGACCTCATACAACAGGTGGGCCTCATATATATCAAGTGGGCCTGATGGGGCAGCCCAAGGTTTAACAAAACAGGTGGACGACATGGTTGAAACACATTCATCATGGTGCGCCCCACAACACACACAGGTGGGCCTCATCCCAGAAAAATGGATGGATAGCATGGTAGACTCAAGCATCAAGGTGGGCCACTGCACAGACTGCGCAGATCCAATACTGCATCATAGTACAAATAACAGTGGTGATAGTGATCAAAAGATCAGTTGGACCACATCACAAATAGCAGTGGGGACAGTGATTTCCACTGTACAAAATCTCACAGGGGCCATCATAACATGTATTTTCCATCCAGTCTGTTCATAAGTCACAAGGACCTGAACCAACCTGAGAAACTAATATCATATTGGTCCAAAACTTTTATGACCCAAAAGGGGTTTCAATGGTAGACGTCCAATCTCCACTATTTTTGGTAGTGTGGTCCACTTGATAACCAAATCTATTTTATTTTTCATCCTAAGCCCTAGGACGGGCTGATCAAATGGATGGACGGTTTGGATGATCCACATACATCAGGGGTGGGGTCCACATACGTGGCCCACTAGAGGTGAATCTGCTTCATTTTTAGTCTCAAGCCTATGACGAGCTCGCCAAATGAATAGACGTCCAATCTCTACTATTTTTGGTAGTGTGGTCCACTTGATAACCAAATCTTTTTTTTTTAATATTATTTTTCATCCCAAGCCCTAGGATGGGCTGATCAAATGGATGGACGGTGAGGAGTACATATATCAAGGTGGGTCCCACACACGTGGCCCACCAAAAATCATATTAATATATATATTATACATATATATATATATATATTATATTAATATATATAACATATATTATATATCCACTCCAGCGTCCAGATGGACGGTCTGGACGATTGGATATAATACATACATTGAGTGCGGGTCCCATGTTCATGGATGGTGTGAATAAGACATACATCAGTGGGTCCCACTAGATGAACGGTCTAAATATATCATGGACCTCATGATCAGATCCAGAGAACTAGCGTCAATCCAGCAGTTGCATGCTACTGGGGTCCACATCAGCGTCCTGATGATGGACGGCCTGAGATGAAACGCCTATATCACAATGGGATCCAAGGATGGATGGCGTGGACATAAGATACATACCTCATGCATTCCCAAATGGGCGCTGACGTCAATACAATAGCTATAAATATAGTTGTGTGTGGTACACTACCCAATCTGTTTCCATGCAAGTGGGTCCCATGTGGGGCCCACCATAACCTTATTTTTCATTTCATCCGTACATAAGGTCACATGGACCTGGACTAAGAGGAAAAAATAAATTTCATATAGTTCCAAAACTTCTATTGCCCAAAAAGGGTTTCAATGGTAGACGTTCAATCTCCACTGATTGCTGCAGTGATCCACCTAATAGATAGCGTGGATATAAAATACATCAATGGTGGGTCCCACCATCCAGCCATCTAGACGGTGTGGATAAGACCCAAACATCACAGTGGGCCTCACAGCAAGTGCTTTTATAGGTTAAGCACGTCTTCACATGATTTAAGATGGTGTGGGGCACCTAAGTGCCGTGAACGGTTGATTTTTGGGATGACCCACTGATTAAAGGGGGGTCCATCAAATGCACTGTGTGGATGCTCCACATGTAACACGGTGGGGCCCACAGCTGGGGTCGTGGGTCTCTGCCCGTCCAGCGTCCATGCAGACACTGTTGCGTCTCTAGTCAACGGCAGCAGCAGGTGCTGCATGCCTCACATATTTTTTTTATTTTTCTATAGATTTTACTAGGTGGGGCCCACATCCAAAGAATTTGACCCAGCTATTGCATCCCATGGCTCAAGACTGACCAAAACAAGCCCAATATTGAGCATGTTTCAGTGTGTAGAATCATCAAGTGGGTTTTAATGGTAGGAATCACTATTTCTTATGATATGGCCCGCCAGATAGTCGGATTGGGTTCTTTTTCGGCTCAACGCCTAAAATGATCTGAGGAAAGGGATGAACGGCTTGGATTAAGTACATACATCAAGGTGGGGCCTGTAGGAGCGGCCCACTCCAAGCCTAACTTGTTAGTACACCCCAACGTCAGTCCACACTTCACTGTAAACACGTCCAGCGTCCGGTTTGCGTGCACCATTTCATCAAGGTGGGTCCCACGCAAACATGGCCCACTTGATTAAGATCAATTTGATATTTATGTTTTCCCATCACCTAGAAGGTAGGGCCCACATGGCTTGGATGGCCATGAGGTCCATTTGATGGACGGTTGGACATCACATAACTCATTGAGTGGGCCACAAAATACAGGGAGGAGAGAGAGAGAAAAAAAGAAGCACCCACCATTAGATCTTCCCTTCCTTCTTCCACCAATGCATGCTAAAACCCTAATGGACGAACTTCAATGGTTGAGATAGATCATGGATGGTGGAGATGAGAGTTAGGATGGTGGGCCACACTAGCTTCTCCCCTTGGAAGCCATGGACGTGGGTTGCTTGGAGAGGTGAAGTTTGAAAATGAGAGAGAGATGAGAGAGAGAGAGGTGTAAGAGAGAGAGGGAGGTGATGTGAGTGATGGGGAGTGGGATGGTGATGGGTGAAGGGTGTGTACTTATTGTAAGAAAGAGTTGACTTAGAGGAGAGGTGGTTGTACTTGACACTAAAATGTGATGTGTACCTGATTGATGGGTTTGATGTGATGCTCTCTTGGAATTTGTAACGCGCGGCATTTTTTTCTCGAACTGAACGTGAGCCCACATCTCTTGGCCCGGGTATCGCCTTGGCACGTAATACGCGGCATCGGAACTGTGGCGACGGCGCGGTCGCAAGAGTATAAGTTGCGAGTTGAGCCGACCTTGATATATGGGACACGACTCATGTTCGCTTGCAAACGATGATAACAGATCGCGGGTTGCCGAAATTCGACTGGGAGGACTGTGGAAGCCTATGGAATAGTACGGGCTAGGATATGGGTCTTACAACCGTGGTGTATATATGAAGTCTATGAAATTGGGACCCTTAATCTGATTTGAAAACCTATGGCTAGAAGTAGTGATTCATCTCCATTGATAGCCTTATTATCCAATCCTCTAGATGATATAGATTCACTCGTGGATGCAACCAAATTTTGCTACTTCAAACAAATAATATAGATTCACTCCTACATGCAACCAGATCTGCCCATAAGAGTTTTGGGATGAAAACCCTTACAAATAAATTACAAGATCTACCGCACCGACACACTCTCAATGTTTGGGGGCAAGTTACTCTGGCCCTTCTTGAATTAATTTTACATGCAATTTCTTTCTTTTTTTTTCTTTTCTTTTTTCTTCCTTTTTTGAACTAAGTATGGAAGGCCGGTATTAAGTATTACAATCTATCTAACCTTGGATGGGTAGCTAATTTATAATTTAATTGAGCGGTGGTCCCTGGAAGGTGGGAACCGTTGTTATAACCATGACGAAGCTATCCATTTCCTATGGATAGCAATATAGGTGGCCTAGCCATTTGGATAGGCCCATGTTTATGTATTAAACATTGATGGAGCAGACCCAGATGTGCGTCGGAGCTATCCGGATGTTGAGCGGGGGTCCCTGGAAGGTGAGAATCGCTGTTATGACCATGATGAAGCTGTCCATTTTTTATGGACAACATTAGAGTGGCCTGGCCATTAAGACAGGCCGTGTTTATGATTAGCTCGAATTTGTAGGAGCAGGCTTGTGTTTATGAAAATCTTCATTTATGCTCGAGTTAATTTTGTGTAATTTGAAATGAGCTTAACCGTAACCTATAACCTATAACTTAAACCTAAACCTATAACCTAAACATAAACCTAAACATAAACCCATAACCTAAACTTAATTCACTTAACTTAAACCTACACCTAAACCCAAACATATAACCCAAATCCTAACCCGAACCTGAATTCCTAAACCTAAACCTATAACCTATAACCTTAACCTAAACCTATAACCTATAACCTAACCTAAACCTATTCTGAAATCCCTAAACCTATAACCTAAACCTAAACCTATAACCTTTAACCTATAACTTAAACCTATAACCTATAACCCAAACCCGAACCTTAACCTAAACCTATAACCCATAACCCAACCTAAACCTAAACCTAAACCGATAACCTAAACCTATTCGCAAATCCCTAAACCTATAACCTAAACTTAAACCTAAACCTATAACCTAAACCTATTCTCAAATCCCTAAACCTATAACCTAAACCTAAACCTTTAACCTATAACCTAAACCCAAACCTAAACCTAAACCTTAGCCTAAACCTAAAACCTAAACCTATAATCTATAACCTAAAACCTAAACCTAAACCTAAAACCTAAACGTATTCTCAAATCCTTAAACCTAAACCTACACCTAATCCTAGTCTCGAATCCCTAAACCTAAACCTACACCTAATCCTAATCTCAACTCCCTAACCTAAACCTAAACCTGATCCCGAACCCGAATCTAAATCCCTAAACCCTTAGCCTAAACCTAAACCTAAGCCTAAACCTAAACCTATAACCTAAACTTAATTCACTTAACTTAAACCTACACCTTAACCCAAACATATAATCCGAACCCGAACCCGAACCTGAACCTGAATTCCTAAACCTAAACCTAAACCTATAACCTAACTGAAACCCAAACCTATAACCTTAACCTTAACCTAAACCTATAACCTATAACCTAACCTAAACCAAAACCTAAACCTATAACCTAAACCTATAACTTATAACCTAAACCTATTCTCAAATCCCTAAACCTATAACCTAAACCTAAACCTTTAATTTATAACCTAAACCTATAACCTATAACCTAAACTCAAACCTAAACCTATAACCTTAACCTAAACCTATAACCTAAACCTTAACCTATAACCTAAGCCTATAACCTATAACCTATAACCTAAACCCAAACCTAAACCCGATCCTGAACCCGAACCTGATTTCCTAAACCTAAGCCTTAACCTATTCTCAATTCCCTAAAACTACAACCTATAACCTAAACCTAAACCTAAACCTATAACCTTAACCTAAAACCTAAATGTATTCTCAAATCCCTAAACCTAAACCTACATCTAATCCTAATCACAACTCCTTAACCTAAACCTAAACTTGAAAACCCAAACCTAAACCTGAAGTTGAACCCGAACCTGATTTCCTAAACCTAAACCTTAACCTATTCTCAATTCCCTAAACCTTAACCTATAACCTAACCTAAACCTAAACTTATAACCTACACTTATAACCTAAACCTAAACCTATAACCTAAACCTGTAACCTTAACCTAAATGTAAAACCTAAACCTAAACCTATAACCTAAATGTATTCTCAAATTTCTAAACCTAAACCTATAACCTACAACATTAACATAAACTTATAACCTAAACCTATAACCTACAACATTAACCTAAACCTATACTTATAACCTAAACCTATTCTCAAATCCCAAAACCTATGAACAAAACCTAAACCTTAACCTAAACTTAAACCTATAACCTAAACCCAAACCTTAACCTATAACCTAAACCTTAACCTATAACCTAAACTCAATTCTCTAAACCTTAACCTATAACCTAACCTAAACCTAAACCTATAACCTACACTTATAACCTAAACCTAAACCTATAGCCTAAACCTACAACCTAAACCTAAACCTAAAACCTAAATGTATTCTCAAATCCCTAAACCTAAACCTAAACCTAAACCTATAACCTACAACATTAACCTAAACCTATACTTATAACCTAAACCTATTCTCAAATCCCAAAACCTATAACCTAAACCTAAACCTTAACCTAAACCTAAACCTATAACCTAAACCTAAACCTTAACCTATAATGTATAACCTATAACCTATAACCTAAAGTTAATTCCCTAAACCTTAACCTATAACCTAACCTAAACCTAAACCTATAACCTACACTTATAACCTAAAGCTAAACCTATAACCTAAACATAAAGCTAAAACCTAAACCTAAACCTAAAACCTAAATGTATTCTCAAATCCCTAAACCTAAACCTACACATAATCCTAATCTCAACTCTCTAACCTAAACTTAAACCTAAACTTGAAAACCCAAACCTAAACCCGATCCCGAACCCGAACCCGATTTCCTAAACCTAAACCTTAACCTATTCTCAATTCCCTAAAGCTATAACCTATATACTATAACCTATAACCTAAACCTATAACCTAAACCTAAACCTTAACCTAAACCTAAACCTATAACCTTAACCTAAACCAAAACCTATAACCTAAACCTTAACCTATAACCTATAACCTAAACTTATAACCTATAACCTAACCTAAACCTAAAACTTATAACCTAAACCTTAACCTATAACCTATAACCTAAACTTATAACCTATAACCTAAACCTAAAACCTAAACCTAAACCTAACCTTAACCTATTGTTGTTTCTATATTTTTTTAAACTCTCTTTTAATTCATTGCTTAGATTCAATAAGATTATACATAATCTGTTGCAAAGGAAAAGAAAAGGCCTTAGTTTTTAAGTTCTTTTAAACTTCCTTATCATCCATGCATGGCACTGTAAACCTTTACTAAACTGTAACTCTAATCGAAACTTTATGTGCAATCTGATTAAGTGCATTAACATCTAATACTATCCTATTCCTTTGCAGGATAACATTGCCGTATTTATGGGCCCTTGTGCTGTGATTCTTCTTCTCATCATCATTGGACTCTCATGCATAGGAATCAAGGATGTATCCCTTTAACATATGCCCCTTTTTACAAAGCTTTAATTTTTGTTGTTGTTTCTATTAACTTGAATTGAAACACTTTTTTGCATTAGTTTTATTTTAATGATCAGTTTTATTTTAAAAAAGTGTACCCACTTTTTTGGAAAAAAAAAGTAAATTAAGTTTCTGCAATTCTTTATAATTCTGAATTATAATGTTTTATTGGTTGAATATTTTTTTATTAGATGAAACACAAAAAGAAAATTGTTGCTGATTTTTTTTTTAATGCAAGAAATTTTCTGACGGCTTTAGGCCGTCCATATTTTTCTAAAATATTCAAATCTGAGACGGTCCATAACCGTCCTTTTAAGGTCTAATCTTTCATGACGGTCCATGACCGACCTTCTTTAGAGACATTCCATAACCATCCTTTTTTAAAGAGCAACCATGTAACATTAGAGACTACTCATAACAGTCCTTTTATTGTCCATCTTCAAGGATGGTCCATGACCGTCCTTCATAATAGACGGTCCATAACCGTCGTTTTAACGTCTATCTTTATTGACGGTCCATGACCGTACTTCTTTACAGATGGTCCATAACCATCCTTTAAATGTCCATCAGCAATGATGGTTCATGACCGTCCTTTAGTAATACGACACAGCAAAATAGGACGGCCCATACGACGGTTCAAAACCATCCTTTATTGTGATTTGAGACGGTTTTCAACCATCCTTTTTTCACTGTTTTGGCATAGTGTATGTGACATTGAGGTAGCTACCAACATGTAAAAACAATCATTGTAACAATGCTCCAATGTGCGATGAGGATCTAAATTTCTTGTGCAAGACTCGGTCAAGACAAATAAAAATAAAAGTAAAATGAATTATGTATCCAAGCCTCACTTGCTGATGCGTCGTGACCGGTGAGCAAGCATGCATGTGTGGTGTTTGGCATACCATACCCAAGTGCCATTATAAAACCATTACTCATAGAATTAAGTATATGTAAAGATGAAAAACTCTCTTTCAAGATTCAACATCAAACAAAAGAAAAAGACCCCACTCTTAAGGTCCTCTCCTTCCCTTTTGTTCATTTTGCTTTTTTACCTTTTTTTTTCTTAAAAAACTAATACATACAATATCTTATAAAGCCAACAGTCCTAATTACCACACATGCCATATGCACCTTGAGAGGGAATTGCATAGGCCTTTTTGTTTTTTAATAAATGTGTGGACTTTTAGAGCTAATCTAGGTGCATGCAAAGTCATGTAGTGCACATGCCATCCTGCATAGACAACATGTAAGTAGTTCCTCAAGCACTATTACACTACCATAAAGAGAAAAATCAGTATGGAGTATACAATTAATGCAACAATTACCTAAGGATAGCCTATCAAGCTTAAAAGGCTAAATAGATCACCATACATATTAAAAAGGCTTATATGACAGTCTCAAATGTATCCTCAGACATGTTTATAGAATGGAAGTTCCATAGAATGCCACTCAGGCTGGTCCTTTTTACATTTCTCATAAAACAAAGTAATGGATTTGCAAGTGCATAGCAATCTGTCTTATCATATGTATTCAACTTAAGTCTGGCACAACTCATCTCTCAATATACCTCTTGTAACACAGATGGGTCTTCAGAAAATATAGATGAAAGTTTGATTAGTCTATCAAGTCCACCTTGGTTGACCTGGCATTCATAGCAATATAAATCATCATCGACATTATTATCATTGGCCTACAACAACAAAAATATAATAACTTCAAATAAAATGAAAGCTAAAACATTGTGCTTATAATTAGTAAAGCCATTCATAGCAAGTAACTTAAAACTAATAATGAAGAATAGCACATTGAGCATGCACTGTTCATTTAACTCCCCACAGAATCCGACTCCAATCTGATAAAATATTAGCACATTCAACCTTGAAATTTGAAAGAGGGAAATAATTCAAAACTTTGGAGAATGATTCAGCTTTTTTAACCCTTACCACCACCTCTTTTCAAGCATTATTTAATCACTGGAGGCTTGTCAAGGCACCAATATTTTAGTATGATTTTTTACTTTTTGCTAGATGAAGCATCTCCTTCTCCTGTACAGTACAATTTGTAACAAGAGCTCATCTACTTGTCATATTCTAGAAAGAACTTGATGAAGTTATTGGTAAGATGTACCCTAGGCTTGCATGGATGCCTCATATGTCTTATGGCAAGGTGATTTCTCAGATGGAAAAACTTAAAGGAAAACAAACATACAGGCCAGAACCATAGTTATTGGAAACAACAACCAAAAAACAGAGTCAAAACAGTAAGGAAATGGAAGATTTCAATTTGTAGAGCAGCACAACAACTAGAAATTTGGCACACCTCTAGGAAGAAAACTGGGGAAAAAAACAGCTGGGAAGACAGATAAATCTAAGATCTACAAGGTTAATTAAAAATAGATCACTCCTGTCATGCTACAGCTAGTTATCCACAACCGCTCCCAAATGCAAAATTATCTAAATTGAAGATGAATAACATCCATCTCTAATGAGGATCAGTTTCTGCTAGCAGAGGGAAGTGGGATGTAGGAAGTGCATGCTCCTAAAAAACACAATACATAACAGATCTTTCTCTATTTTCCTAATCTGATCAAATTTGAGGTCGAGAGAAAAGGAGCGGAAGGAGCGAAATGAAAAGAATTGAGCTTACCTTGAACTGATTTGGATCTGGATCTGAATGATAAGGAGGTCTTCTAGCAGTACTCCTTCCAATCGAGAGAGAGAGAGAGAGAGAGAGAGAGAGAGAGAGAATGGATTTGGATCTGGATCTGAATGATAAGGAGGTCTTCTAGCAACTCTCCTTCTTCCAATCGAGAGAGAGAGAGAGAGAGAGAGTGGATCGAGGGTGTGGATCGAAGCAGAGAGAGAGAGAGAGAGACAGAGACAGAGATAGAGAGAACGAGGGCTTGGATGGAAGCAGAGAGGAGGAAGTGAGGTTGGGTTTTTTTTATATAGGGTACACATGGTACACATTCCACACGTACACGTTCGTGGGAATGTGGATGGTTATTATCATGTTCTTTCAAACCGTCCACTGTTTTTGGATTGGGGTAGGCCTACCTGATGAGTGGCTTGTTCTAATTTCTATTCTAGATAATCCTGATGGCAGGTTCCACCTTATGCACGGTTCAGGTTTCCCGCACATGTGCATGTATAAGCGCACCTGGCAGGGTTTATGGGGGTGAGCCGACCTCGTAAATACAATGTTGATTCTAGTAAGGCATGTGGAACTGTCATTGTAGAGGCCTAACTGATGGTGGAACCCACATGGCTGAGAGGTCAGAAAATGTAGACTGTCCAGTACGTTTGGACTTTAATATGGACTGTACGCATGTGATCTATTCCATATGGAGCATGGTCTAATGGATAACTATTTGATGGGAAAAATGGTCCCTTGATTGCATTATTATGATATCCAAGCCGTTGTGGTTTCAAATAGTGGTGTTAGGACATGGTCCAAAAATCACAGGGCTCAGATGGTTCTAGCCATTTACTTAGGTGTCATATAAATGAACAATAAAAGACAAAAACTAGAAATGACTGCTATCAAATAAGAAAATGCCCATTTATTTGATGGTTAAGATAATATAATCAAAGAAAAATTAAGTTAATGGTCCATCATCGGCTGATTCCGCAGGATGGATGGTCGAGATCATTACGTACACGTGCCACATGTGTTGTCCACAATCAATGGGAAAAGACCTACTATTAGTTTCTCACCAACCGAGGCAAAAGGGAAGACTTTTGGCCTCAGTTTCTCACTAACCGAGGCAAAAGGACAAACTTTTAGCCTCAGTTGCTCACCCACCGAGGCAAAAGGGTAAACTTTTAGTCTCAGTTTCTCACCAACCGAGACAAAAGGGCAGACTTTTAGCCTCGGTTTCTTACTAACCGAGGTAAAAGGGCAGACTTTTGGCCTCTGTTTTCAACAACCAAGGTAAAAGGGCAGACTTTTGGCCTCAGTTGCTCACCAACCGAGGCAAAAAGGCAGACTTTTGGCCTTAGTTTCTCCCCAACCGAGGCAAAAGGACAGACTTTAGCCTTAGTTTTCAACAACCGAGGTAAAATGGCAGAATTTTAGCCTTAGTTGCTCACCAACCGAGGTAAAAGGGTAGACTTTTAGCCTCAGTTTCTCACCAACCGAGGAAAAAGGGCAAACTTTTAGCCTCAGTTTCTCACTAACCGAGGCAAAAAGGTAGACTTTTGGCCTCAGTTTTCAACAACCGGGGCAAAAAGGCAGACTTTTGGCCTCAGTTGCTCACCAACCGAGGCAAAAGGGCAGATTTTAGCCTTAGTTTTCAACAACCAAGGCAAAAGGGCAGGCTTTTAGCCTCAGTTTTCAACAACCGAACCAAAATGATAGACATTTAGCTTCAGTTACTCACCAACTGAGGTAAAAGGGGAGACTTTTAGCCTTAGTTTCTCACCAACCGAGGCAAAAGGGTAGACTTTTGGCTTCAATTTCTCATCAACCGAAGCAAAAGGGTAGACTTTTAGCCTCAGTTGCTCACCAACCGAAACAAAAGGATAAACTTTTGGCCTCAATTTCTCACCAACCGAGGCAAAAGGGCAGACTTTTAGCCTCAATTCTCAACAACCGAGGCAAAAGGGCAGACTTTTAGACTCAGTTGCTCACCAACTAAGGTAAAATGGTAGACTTTTGACGTCAGTTTCTTACCAATTGAGGCAAAAGGGTAGACTTTTGGCGTCGATTTCTTATCAACTGAGGTAAAAAGTGAATTTTTAACCTCAATTCCTTTACAACCGAGGCTAAAAACCATATTTAGCCTCCTTTTTTTGAACTGAGGCTAAAAAATTGAGGCTAAAGGCCTACTTTCTTATAGTGCTCCTCTATCCTACCAAAAGTTTAATTAGTCAATCAATGGACAATGAAGTATTTATAACCATTCATATTCTTGGATGAGAAGGTTCTAGATAAAATGAACAAGTGATATTGATAATCTAACAAATCATAGGGTGTGAGTGAGTAATATGCTTGTCACAAGAATATTTACAATTGGTTGTGGATGAGATGAGTCCGTTTAGCATGACTACTCACCTCCATTGTACGTAACTGAATGTGGTTCACACGGATGGGGCATTTGGTTGATTCGAACTATCCATCTGATGAAACACTATTATGACATGGCTCGATAAAAAAACATGCTAAGTTATAATTATGACCAACTTGAATATTTTTGTGGAATAAGCGATACAAGATTGTCCAATCTAAAGTGTGTACACCAAATGGAAGAGGGTGGTCAAGGTTACCAAGACCTACCTATTGTGTTAATTCAATCAAATACGAGGCCGCACGTGTGATGAGGGCTTGTATTTGGATTTCGTGTATGTGTATAATGTGTGGGTGTGCCAGTGTTTACTCGACTCAACGTTTGATTGAATGGTTGGTGCCTCACATGTTGAGTCAGACTAATTATAGATAGGATGCAGGATCCAGTTATCCTCTCAACCACTGGTTGTGATCAACAATTTATCAATTTATGAAAGTATATGGGTTAGCCCTTTCAAATAAATTACTTTTACCTTATGATAATAGACCTGCATCTATGGACTTAAAGACTTGTTCTTTCACCAATATTTTAGTCATTATTTCTTAAAGGAACAAAGATGAGCATATAAAAGAAAGACTAAACAATACCGATTTTATTAATACTTAAATATATGGCCCATTACAATCGACAGAGTGTTAAACAACTAAGAAAATGAAATAAACTAGGAATAAATACCTAATTCATCTTTCAAAACAGACGATCGAGGTGATTGGTCAACAAAATGTGACCATATTAGTGTGATCAGCCAAATTGAAATTTAGTTGATTATGATTTAACAACTTAGAGTTACATATATTTAATTTATTCTTATTATACTATAGCGGGAGCTGCCATGCAGTAGTTAACTATGGTAAAAGTAGGTTAGGCTATGAAAATGAAAGATAAAAGAAATATAATTTAAAAAGTAGATAAATGTGTTTGGTGTAGGGCCTCAAGCTCTTCTTCAGTTTCTTCTTTTATAACTTCTCATGGTGGTAAAACCCTCACTGATTTTCCTTGCTAATCTTGGATCATTTATGTTGTTGTACCTTATTTCTGACCATCATTGGGAAACTCAATTGAAAAAGATACGTGTTATAGCAAGGTAAAAATATGGCATATCAAAGATCTTCAAGGATGCTTGGAGTGTTTTTTATGGAATCACGACTGGCATGATAACAAAACATGAAACATTCGAAATGAATTCAAAAGCAAACTAAGTGGCCGAGAGTCATCGAGGAGGTCGACCGAACAGCTGAGTAGAACGCAGTTGAGTTGGTAAGGAAGCCTGGAGTAATTACTAGGATAGGTAGTAAGTTTAGAAGGAAGTCTCTAGCAGTCGTGTAGTGTTGAAATAGTTACAGTAACCGTCAGAATGTGACAAGCATCTCGATGATCAGTTTAAGGCTATAAATGGTAAGGGAATATAGCAGGAAAAGATCATCTCATACCAAACCAAACCAAATCTATCTTTCAATTATCAGTAATTTACATTCTTTAGTGTCATCTTTATCTTTATCAATCATTTACATTCTTTAGTGTAATCTTTACCTTTATTTGCTATTTACATTCCTTAGTATAATCATTATCTTTATCAGTCATTTATATTCCTTAGTGTAATATTTACCTTTACCTGTTATTTACATTCTATGGTGTAATCCTTATCTTTATCAGTCATTTACATTTCTTAGTATAATATTTACCCTTACTTGCTATTTATATTCCTTAGTGTAATCTTTATCTTTATCAATCATTTACATTCTTTAGTATAATCTTTACATTTACATGCTATTTAGATTCCTTAATGTAATTTGTAGTGGAAATCAAGTAATTGTTAACTTTAGCTATAAATCGAGTTTATAATCATACACTAGATTCAATTCGAATATCAAGATACAGTTGTTTTCTATGATCAACTGTAAGAATTTCCTTTTTGATTTAACTGTACTGAAGAGAAAAAATCCTTCATTAGATGTGTGATCCATTTTCAGAGGACAAACCCCACACTCTACCTATCGCCTGATCATCTTAAGTAACAATTCGTTGGTAAAAGTTTTGTAAATATTTTTATCTACGACAATTATCGTAGGTAAAAGTATAGTGAAATATTTTTACCTACGAAACAAATCGTCTTTAAAAGTTCTGTAAATATTTTTACCTATGAAACAAATCGTCGGTAAAAGTTTTTTACTTATTTTTTACCGACGAAAAAAATTCGTCGGTATAAGTTTTTTACTTATTTTTTACCGACGAAAAAATTCGTCGGTAAAAGTTTTGTAAATATTTTTACCTACGAAAAAAATCGTCGGTAAAAGTTTTTTACTTATTTTTTGATGACGAAAAAATTCGTCAGTAAAAGTCTTACCTTCGCCGATGAAATTTTTTCCGTTGGTAAAAGCCTTTACCTACGGTCTTTTACCGACGAATTTACCGACGAAAATTTTCATCGGTAAAACTTTTTACCTTCAAAAAAAGTAGATTTAGTGATGAAAATTTTCATCGGTAAAAGTGAGTTTTCTTGTAGTGTGATAGTATTTCATAAATTCAGCGTCGGTAACCTGACATGGCTCAATTGGGTGGCTAAAGTAGCTCTTACTTCCCCAAAATCTTGTATGGTACATAGCTTATTCTAGTTTGCCAAATATGTCTGTTTTAAATTCTGATGGTCCGGATCACTTCTGTCTATCAACTAAACCTTTTTCGATCCGTCTTGGCCACGAAACTATCCGCGACCAGCTCTACATCAATATGCAACTCAAGTAAGACTGCCCACGGCACTTGGATACATCTAATATTAATTTTAATATATTTTATTAAATTTTTTATATTTTTCTTAGATCTCTCATTTCTTTTGAGGCTTTTGAACGTGCATTGCACATGCCCATTTGAATGGATCCATTCATGGATTTTGTAAAACAACGGCCCACTCGCCCAACTTGCATCTGGATGTAGGGTTCAAATGCATTTCTCATGTTCTAAGCATGACCCATGGATTTGCCCACCATACTCAGTTTTTGTTTACTTCTTCTGGTGGGGCCCACGGTTCAACGATCCAGATCATTGGTCTGTTGTGGCCCACCATGGATGGACCATCGGTCAAAACTCTTCCACATTAGGAACATCCTCAACGCAAATCTTGGATGTTATTTATGGACGGCTGTTGTACTTCCCTTATTTAAATCATTGGTTTGGATGGTCTAATCGAGGAGATTTCCACGGTGTGGCCCATCTATGGTGGGAGATAAAAGACCCATATTCTAGATGGGAAAAAAATGGGCCCCACATGAAGGAATTGGAATATCGAGTAAACTAAAATTCAGCCGCCCCACTTCCTTTTCAAACATCAGGAGCACAAGCTCGGTCTTCCATGCACGTCTCTGATATCATTTTCCACACTAGACAGCTCAAATTCATTGTATTTAATCCTTTCCATCTCTCTTTATAAACCTTTCATTTATACCTCTCTCTCTCTCTCTCTTCTATCTTCGATTCTCACATCTCAATGGCTTTCAATGGGCTAACATACACCAAAGAAATGTGTCTTTTTTTCACAATCTCGATCGTAGCCTTTCTTTATTTCATTCTCCTTATCTTAGATGCACCATGGAGCAATGGGGCTTCTTGTTTGCCCCCAGATTGTTGCTTCTCACCCCTTCATCATGACGATGGTTACATTTCAACGGTTAGATCTGCTCCTTCTGAGGTTGTTAGGAGGTTGCAGCTTTGATGGACAGCGTGGATTTCTTGTTATTAATTAGCGGGCCCCATGACTCGGATGTTATTCGATGAAGAGAAAGATGCTCGTATTGGGTTGGGCTGCCCTGGCACCAGCCTCTCCGGCAATGGGCTGAGCACTACAAGAAAATTGTCATTTACCGGCGGTCAAAACCGCCGGCGAAGGCAGAAAACCGCCGCAAATATTTTGCCCGTGGTTAGCTAACAGCCGGTAGGCTTTACCGGCGGTCAGGACCTTTCCTGACAATTGTGCTGGACGCCGCTAAATCGTCAGCTTTTTATTGAAATGCTATCAATAGCTACGGTTATAGTCCGTAGTATAACCGTAGCTATAGATTTAAAAACATATGGCTACGAATTAAATCGGTTGCTATAGAACTCATGGCTACCGATAACCCGTAGCCATAGAGCAAATCTTTTTCGTCAGCAAGACAAAAAAAAGCAGAGAGAGAGAGAAGAAAAGAAAAGGTGACACTCATTTATCTTAGTTTTTTTTTCTTTTTATGCTGCGAATGTTATCATCCTTGCTCAAGCCTTCTCTTTCACTGGAGATGTTATCAAATGATGCAATGTGGTCGCTTGGACAACTATGCTTAGACCTGAATCCTGGGAGCAGATCAAACCGGTGCGCTTGAGGCTGAAATTCCTCTCATTGCCCTTGTGTAGAAAACATCGCAGTGGCCAAGGAAGGACCATCACCAGGCACAATGAATAAGGCTGGTCATGGGCCAATGAGTATTGAATCCGTTGAAGCCTAGCAAATCTGTTTGACCTGCAGCCCACAAAATGAGAGAAGACCATAAATGAAAGGACTAAGAAAGGGAAATGGAAATCATTTAATATATTGAAATGAATAATCATATTGAAAGGACTAAGACCATCCCGCACTTGAAGGGAACAAGAGAAATCCTCACAAGATATAGCAATGAAAGAAACTCTTCAGCTTCAACATCCGTAGAGTTCTGCAAAATGGAGGAAGCCACATCCCTTGTGACCCTTCAAGCACAAAACATCCATTCACGGTGATATCCAAATCCACCACCTTGCAGGCCAAATTGGAGAACTGATCTTGCAGCTTACACTCCCCTAAGCAGAAATCCTTCAAAAACTGAGCCCTCATCCCATTCCCCACCCAAAAACCAAACGCTCATCCCGTTCCAAAGAACCATAGTCTACACCAACAAACTACCATCCCAACTTTGAAGAGTTTGAAGTTAAAAACTGATGTAAAAATAAATACCAAAACAAAGATCGCTGTTTCTTCACAAATCATTATGAATGCTGCAACTTCCTTAGAAAAAGTGTGTGAAGAAAATTAACGGTCTTTCAACAGGATGATATTCTAGTCAAGAAAATCAGGAAATATACCAAATAGCAACAGTAAATACAAATTGTAATGTTTTGTAAGCAGTGTTCAGAGTATCAGTACCATTATGTATCAATGACCGAGGATACAGAAACATGTATCAGGACATGTTAAGAGACACATGTTTAGACATGTAAAAATAAAAATATCGTAAAAGACAACTATATATAATAAGTTTCCTGCACTTGTCCAACCTGAATCTTCCTTTATATATTTATTAAATCTTCGATGCTAGAGTATGTGTTTGAGTTTTCATAATTTTCCATTTCTATTGGTAGCTCATCCTAACAGGTTCTATAAATCTATAACGGTTAAATAAAGGAAGATATATCAAATGAAGCATGGTTTTCACAATCTAATTTCACAAAAACCAGTACATCCTTCCATGTGGGCCCCATCAGGCCACAATCTAATTTCACAAATCATGCCAAACCAAGTCAACAAACAAAGTTGGCAGTGAAAATCACCTTGAAACATAACAAGGCGAAGATAGTTACACATTCAACTTATCTGCACAAGGGTTAATGAGAAAAGAAAAGTAAATGGAAAAGAAATCAATGAGACTGAAACAGACAAGGGTGGTTAGCATTCAGCTAGGCAAAAGATACAGATATCGTAAGGCTCTAAAAATTACTTTGTAAAATTTCCATAGACTTAGCATTATTTGACATCCTTCCAAGAATCTGAACACTCCAAAGATAGTGATTGACCAGAAAAAACTGTAGACAAGCTGGGTATGTGACCAATTTCTATTTAATTCTAAATCAGTTTTTATTTTTTTCATAAATGAGTGGCCCACCTGATGAGTTGTCGTACTTGTTTTTGTTATGATCACATATGCATTAGAACCATCATCTGGACCGCTTGTCATGAAATCCATTGTTTTAAGTACATTGTTATTGCAACATGACATCTTAAAAGACAATTTAAGGGCATGTTTGGATCAAATTTAATTATGATTACTAGTGTAATGAATGGATTTTAACTTGAAACTACCAAGCTCTGAAAGCAGGGTAAAAGCTGTTCAAGGGAAAATAAAAGATTAGACAATGGCAAAAAGACTCTGTTACCTTTTTCTAGTGATGATGATAAATTTTAGAAACACATTGCATAAGAGAAAATAGATACTTGCCTGAACAAGGTAAGTTCATCCACATGATATTTGTAACAAGAGGTTTCCTGAGAAAACAGAAAACAAACTGTTATTCATCAAAATTATAAAGAGCAAAGGCTAGGAATGATTAAAAACACTATCAATATCCTCATCCTTAATATCATATAGGCTCAGAATCTTGCAAAATGCAACACATAGAAGGCAAATTTGTCAATCTACTTTCATGAAACAACAATTTTCATCTAGCATAGAAAAGTGAAGAAGATAACAATGATAAACAACTACAGTAGAAAGAAGTGCCAAAAAACTTCCACATAATAAGCTAAATGATCAATGCAAGTCATAGTATAGAAACTAACAAAAAGAAAACCAAATTGAGGAATGGTGCAAATTCTTGGACCAAAAAGATCACCAAAAATGAATTTTGCATGGACCAAAAAGTTAGAGAAAGAAAAAAAGAAAAAAAAAATGAGAAAGAGCAAAACAAGCTTACCATCTCTAAAGAGTTACATTCCAACAGGGAAGCACAAGGATAGAAGCAGAATTGCCAAATCAGGTAACCATACTTGACCTGACCAATTCCAACCAGGGGGTCAGCCCAAGCCCAATCCAGCTTAAAGAGGACCTAACTGCAATTTTACATTCATGAAGAAGTAGCACACATTAGCAGTTAAAATTAGCTCACACTCCAAATCACCATTCATTGTGTTTCAGACCACCAAACAATGATTGTTGATTTGTCGGGAAGTTGTCCCGTGCAGTCCGACTTTGCAATATGGTGAAAACAAGCTGGCTGATTCCAGAATGTGATGAGACATGTTCAGAGTCAGTTCAAAGAACACAAGAGATACAGATATTCTTATAGAATTCTCTAAATACAAAGTATCTACTACATAGCTTGTAATGATACACATCTGATAAATTACAACTTTTAGCTGTTCAGAAATCCAGATTGTCCAAATTGCTGACCCAATTGTAGATGAAGCTATACATCACTGTCAGATCTTGTGGATTTGGTGGTATCATAGGTCCCCACAAAAGAAAAGAAAACTAGGGGAAAAGCGATAAAGCTTTTGATTACTTGCTGTCACCAACAAAGTCAGTGAAAACCACATCATCTTCAATTAAAAAACAATCAGTTGGTGGCCAAATATCAAGTTATGAGCTTACCTAGCAATATCAAGAGAAAATCTCAGAGCTTTAGAAGGCTGTAGACGTCCTTTCTTTTAAAGGTAATTTGCCAAATCTCCCTGAAATCCACCGAAGTACAAGAATCCATATGGTTTAATGACATACATAAATGTTACCTAGACAATGCAGTCTTCAAAATAATATTTTAAGTGATGCCATATGTATTATCAACATCGATGTAAATATAGAAATAAATAAGACAGGCCACAACAAGTGCCACCTGATGTCCAGTAAAATCGCTACCTGTTAACAGTTTGTAATATGGCTGAAATATGTACTGGCAAAGCCTTATGTAATAGAAGGTGACGAAGAACCTGTGTATATGTTCCAATCTAGGGTGAGGCTTTTTATATCAGACAAAGAAAATTATAAATCTAATCATGCAATAAAATAAGCACCTTAAAAATGATAAGAATAACAGTTGTTTGTTCTTCAAGAGCTGCTTTGCTCAACCATGTTGCTAAAATCATCATACCACCTTTGGTCAAAAACATGAAAAATAAATTTTAGAATGACTACATTCAGATAAGGGAACCAACTTTCTAACATCATCAACTAAAGCTCAGAAACAAGGGATGTAAGTACAGGGGAAGAAAATCTCAAGCATAAATGCAGTGGTAAAAGTGTTGGAGCTGGCCTTAAAGGTAAATGACTCCATGTACTCTGTTTGGAATTTTGCCCTTCTATATACTAGTAATATCCTTGTAATTTATTGTCTGATTGTGCATCTAGATTTTTACATATGCATGTGGATCAAGTCAGCGAAAGTTAGCATCATTCCACTATGGTAGCTCACATGTACCAAATGCAAATGCATATGACCATATGGGGCCCTTTAGTGATGTGGAAAACCTAATTACACTCAAACCCAAACCCACTGGCAATAAAATCAAACCAGAAGATGATAATCCAAACACCAAATTCAAAATTTGATCTGTTTCCTATAGTGTGGTCCACCTGCGAATTGGATCTACTTCATTTTTGGCCTAATACACTAAAATTATCTGGCAAAACGGATGGACGGCATAGATTTACAATAAATATATCAAAGTGGGCCCCACAGTAAGGACCGAACCTAATCCGCTCACTATATCCACCTTTTTTTATGGATATGTGTCCGAATCCAAAAATGTGCGAGTGTGGGTCATGGTAGAGGAGGACTACCAAAATAAATACTGTTGCATATGCAGGCATCTCAAAATGCAGAAAACACCCATACACCGAACCGAAATTGCATAAAATAAAAAAAATAATAATAAATAAATAAATAAAACAGAGATTCAACACTAACACTCCGAAATCTCAGTGTATGATGGGTTTGAATCCGAAAAATTAAGATAGGAGAAGGCCATGTCAGAAGTGGACTACCGATGTACATAGTCATGCGCATACAAAAACCAAATTACACAAAATACCCCTTACTACAGAACCGTGATTCACGCACATACACCGAAAATTCAGTGTATATATCAGCACCTTAGATGGAAATGAGGTTTGGATAGCAAGAACGCCGTCCGATGATGAAATCTCAGCTGCAATCTCTCATCGCTCTGCTGTCTTAGATCTGCAAACGGAGAGAGAGACTGAGAGAGACAGAGATGGCAGAGAGAGGGAGAGTGTCGGTGATGAGTTCGAGAGTGGAGAGGGAGGGAGAGAGAGGTATAGAGAGATCGAGTGGAGACGGAGAGGTGCAGAGAGAGAGCGGAGAGTGAGATCAGGCGCAGAGAGAGAGAGAGAGAGAGAGAGCGGAGAGTTAGATCGGGCACAGAGAGAGAGAAATGAGGCGGCCGGTTAGGGCATTTGCGATTTTGATTAGGGCATTTGTGATTTTAATTAAATAGGAACACTTTGCCTGCAGTCGGCTTTGATTTCCGCGGGCAAAGGGTTCCACCAAGTGTCGGTTCTGCCCTCCTTTCTTGTAGTGGAGGGACAATTTGGTTATTCTTAAGAAATTGGGGGTGATTTGTATATTGTATACATACCTAAGAGGAGTTTAGACAAGAAGCTCTGGAGAGTTGATTACACCATTTTAAAAAAACTGTTTCCATATAATTCAAAATGCAAATACTCGACTCCAATATTTTGGCATTTTTGTAATTTTGAGCAAGTATTGGGATCTTTTCCACTTTGATTTCAGCATTATGTGTAATTCGTGCATTTTGAGAAAAACTCAGCTATGAAATGTAAAAAGGAAAATTCTGCGACTCGTTGGGTCCTGATTCAAGTCAGGATTTGCCCGAGTCAGGGCCGAATCGGTTGTACTCACCCTAAGGGTGCTGACCGTATTGGGTTGGAACGTGTCCACGTAAACTCGGACGAGTCATACCAGACTATCCGAATCATAAAGTCATTTGATCGAAGAAGCTTTGCTTTCATAACAGCAGGTGCAAGAGGTTTGCCTGGCCCAGACTAGCAATGATATGGCACACCTAGTCAATGTTGTCTTATGTCTTCAATTTGTACATGATATAGGTTCGATCAATCGAACACCCTGGTTGATCAATCAAATGAGCCCTGAATTATGAAAATGGGTCTTTGGACAGTCTCGGTCGATCGAATTCTCGGGTCGATCAATCGATAATATTCGAAAAATACTTGTAAATTCTCTGGACACTTTTAAGCGTGTTTGATTGCTCGAATATGTGGGGCTCGATCGATGGAGGACTTCTCGATAGATATTGATCGATCGATGACATCTGCAATTTTGTGTAATTGTGTGATTAGTTTCCAATTCCGTGTGTTATACTATATATGTGGGTGTAATTGCAGGATTAGGGATTTCAATCAGGGCTTAAGCATTTATAGGTTTTCAAGATGAGAAAATAAGGGTTTTCTAGTTGCAAGTTCATCAATCTTTTATACTTTTCACTTTTATCGTGATCGTTGTCATTTTATGTCATGGTTTTTTTTTTTTTGGCTTATTGTCATTTGATCTGAATTTGGAGTTTGTTTCCGAGGTTATAAAACAAGTGGTATAAGAGATAACGTTGGAATTCAAGTTTGGATTTGGGACATGAGTATTGAAGGATCAAACATAAAGTATGAAAGAGATAAGTTCACCAGGAAAAATAACTTCAAACTATGAAAGGTGAAGATGAGAGGCCTTCTAGTTCAACAAGGGCTGCAACATACACTCCTTAGTGTAGAAAAATGTTCATCGTCTATGAGTGACGAATACTGAGAATAATTAGATGAGAGGGCGAAAACCTTGGTCTAACTATATTTGGCAAATGATGTCCTTTACAATGTCCTTGATTAAAAGACCAACACCGGACTTTAAAAAAATTTAGATAGCTTGTACATGATGAAATCGTTGTCGAATTGTTTGTATCCAAAAAAACATTTCTATAATCTAACGATGATTGAAGGGTTAGATTTGGATGATCATATCAGTGCATTTAATCAAATACGTACTTTGCAAATTGACGAGTGTGGAAGTTAAGATTGGAGAAGAAAACCAAGCTCTAATTTTGTTGAACTCTCTTCCAAAATCTTACGATAGCTTTATAGACACTATGTGTCATGATAGAGAGACCATTGATATCAAGACTCTCATCTTAACTCTTCAGTCGAAGATTTTGAGAAAGAAGGATAGTGGTGTGGGTTCCTTTATGGATGTGTTTGTTGCTAGGGGAAGGAATTCTGAGTGAGAGAAGGAAAACTTGCGATCATGGTCCAAGTTTAAGAACAACGATAAGATGAAGTGCTAGAACTGTGGGAGACAAGGGCATATGAATAAGGATTATTGAAATCCTAAAGCCCAAAAGAAGAAAAAATTAAACGAAGTACTAATGGAGGCCAACACAGGAAAATTTAGTGAAGAGGTGGATTGTGGTGACGTCATGACCGCATTCAAATTTAGCTATCTTAAGATTTTAGATTCGAGGCCCTCATGCCACATGATTTTTCAGTGAGATTGGTTCACCAGTTACAGAAAGTGCGATGGTGGATAGGTAGTTATAAGTAATGTCATTGTTCGTAAGGTTGTTTGAATCGAAACAATGCATCTCAAGATGGTTGATGGAACAGATCGCATTCTAACAAATGTTAGACTCGTTCCTAAGCTGAAAAAGAATTTAATATCCTTGGGAGCTCTTGATGCACTTGGGTGCAAATTTATCGGGTTTAATTGTATCCTAAAAGTTTCATACAGGACACTCATAGTGATGAAAACACAGCGGAGTAGTAATGTTATAGGTTGATTGGGAATACCATTCAGGTGGAGATGAAACATCTATGATGGAGTCTATGTTGGCACGTTTATGACATGCACGTCTAAACCACATAAGCGAGCGTGGTATGAATGTACTTTCTAATTGATGTTTAATTCTTACTTTCAAAAGTGTTGATTTAAATATATGCGAGCATTGTATACATGGTAAAATGTCACGGTTATCTTTTAAATCTGGAAAGCATATTAGTAAGGGTATTTTAGATTATGTGTATTCTGATGTACGGGGGTCGTTGCCTGTAGTTTCTGAAGGAGGATCATCATTTTTTGTATCGTTCATAAATGACTAGTCTAGAAATGTGTGGGTATACTTCATGAAATATAAATCATACATTTTTGCCACTTTCAAAGTGTGGAAGATGGTGGTAGAAAAACAGTCAGGGCGAAAATTGAAAGTATTAAGGACATATAATGGTGGAGAATTTACTTCAAAGGAAAATAACTAATTTTATAAAGATGAGAGAATTGTACGACATAACACAATTGGGCACACACACCAGATCAGAACAGTGTGATGTAACAAATAAATCGAACTATCTTGGAGAGAGCCCAAAGCATATTGAACAATGTTGGGTTAGGCAAGGAGCTATAGATCGAGGCCGTTAATACATTTTATTACTTAGTGAATTGGTCTTTATCTATGCCGATTGGTTATAAAATTCCAGAGAAAGTGTTTAGTGGTCATGAAGTTGATTACTCAGGGCATAGAGTATTTTCTCATGATACTCTCATGTACTGTCAATTGAGAGAGATAAACTAGATCAAATGGTGAAAAAGTGTACCTTTATTGGCTATGATGATGGTTTGAAGGGATACGGGCTATATGACCGGCTCACAAGGAAGATCATGAATAACCGTGACGTCAGGTTTGATGAGGACTCATTGTTCTGTAAGGATGAACACAAGGAAACAGGAAAGTCAGTGAAAATTGACGTTGAAATTGAAAAAGGTGAGACACAGGTTAAAGCTAAGTAACAGGAAGAGGTACATGAGCAGGTGGAGCAGCAACCTGTGAAGATAAAACCACCTAGAGATTGTATATTACTGGCTAGATATAAAGATTATTCGAATATTGCATTCATCCTCATTATAGATGATGGAGATCCGTCTACTTTTCAAGAAGCAGTGAATGATTAAAATATTGAGAAGTAGATGACGATGATGCAAGATGAGATGGACTCTTTATATAACAATAAGACATAAGAGCTAGTGAAAGTTCCTGTTGGGTATAAAGCGATTAGGTCTAAGTGGATTTGTAAGAAGAAATATGATAGGTAGAAGGCAAGATTGGTTGTGAAAGGGTATACTCAGAAAGAAGGCGTTGACTTTAGTGATATATTTGTTTCAGTTATCAAGAAGGTATCTATCAGGTTTGTGTTGACGCCGGTTGCCCAATACAACATTGAAATATAACAAATGGATGTGAAGACTGCTTTCTTACATGGGGAATTAGAAGAACAAATTTATAGAAAGCAACCAGAAGTGTTCAAAATTCAAGAGGCATAAAATAAGGTTTACAGGTTAAGGAAGTCATTATATAGCTTGAAACAGTTGCCTAGGGAGTGGTACAAGAAGTTTGATACTTTCATAGTGAGCCAGCAGTTTACCGAAAGTGAATATAATTTTTACCTCAAGACTCTGAGTGGCAAAAAATTCATCTTACTGGTATTATATGTTGATGACATGCTTATTGTTAGCCATAACATGTTTAAAATCAACCTATTGAAAACTCAATTATTAAGAACATTCGAAATGAAAGATCTGAGAGCTGTAAAAAATATTCTTAACATAAACATACATAGATATAGAAAGAGGAGCAAGTTAAAGTTATTTCAGACCGAGTACCTTGAGAAGTTATTAATAAAATTTGGGATGGATAAGGCTAAGCCAATTAACACACCCTATGCAACTCACTTTAGGCTTTCTTAAGAGCAATATTCTATTACTGATAAGTAAAAGCAGGTTATGTCTCGTATGTCCTATTCGAGCGTAATTGGTAGTTTAATATATGTTATGGTCTCTACAAGGTTGGATATTTCACATATAGTTGGTGTTGTGAGCATATACATGTCAAATCCCGGTACGCAATATTATGAGACAATAAAATGGTTACTTCGTTATTTATGAGGTATAATATAGTTAGTTATGAGCTTGACTTAGTCTTGACATATACATAATTATAATGAGAAAATTTTAAACCGGTTTCTTGTTAGCTGTCATCCACTGTAGCGGGCTTTGCCTAGGTTTTCATCTGCAGATTGTGGTGTAGGCAAATGTTAGTGGGCTCAGGCTCAACTGTTTACAGAACTAGCCCACATGAGTATACAGTCAACATTGCTAATATGCACACTGACACATATACCATCTGTACTAGCTCTAAATTTTCCATGAGATGAATATGGTCAGGGCCTGTTTGGATGGTGAATTTGTTTTAGGGCCTGTTTGGATTGTGAATTACATCAATAATGTAGGGTAAAAGTTCCATGAATATAAATTACAGTAGTGGTTTTCTGAAAATATTTAATTTTACTTATAATTCTTATGCTTGAAAATGGACAATAAAATTGTAATATACTTTTATACTATTGAAAAGTCAAATCAATAGAAAAAAATATATTGAGTTTGATTTTGAATTATATAATCTAAATATATGAATTCATAAGCAAATCTGTCCCATACAAAGGTATGAAATTTAGTTCGGTCTTTTTTTTTTTCTTTTAAATATTATTATAGTTTTTTTTTATGCCCCATGCATGTCCTCCATCTCAGACATGCATCGTGTAAGTGCTATCTTTTTCAGCATAAACATAGATTTTGAACTGTCCACTTTTATCATAAACATTTAAAATTGCGATCATGTGAAAAATGTGCAGCCTTTGCTACAACCCGATGTGGAGAGCATAGGCTGCAGTCTCTCTTACAAAAATTGGGCCTTTCCTTTCACAAGGATGCAGCCAATTCAGCCTCATCCGATAAAACTGGCCTTTAATGAGTTGTGGGCCACACATGACAGCTGCATACAAGGCTTCATTACCACAATATGGTCACGTGCGATCAATTTGAACCATTCATTAGGCAGTGCCACGGAGAACATGGCATGTGCCAAGAATCAAGGTAGTAAACTCATCAAATGAGCCACATGCATTTTTCGGGGCTTTTGAATCGTAAGTTACTTTAAATAAGCTACTTATGCCACAAGTAACTTATATTGATTTTTATTTTTTCAGCAGATAAGTATGTTTGGTAAACAATATATATATTTATCAACCAAAACATTAAAAAATATATTTATCAACCAAAACATAGAAAAACATGTTTGGTTTTCAACATACAAGTATTCATTCCTCTATCCATCATGTGGGGCCAACTTTGATGTAGAATGTTCATTGTGTGGGCCCCACCTTTGATGTGGGTTGTCCGTCATGTGGAGCCTACCTTGGATGTGGGTCATTCATCATTGGAAGCCAACCTTTAATGTGGACTATTAATGCAAAAATCTGTACCACCCTCTGCCGAGCCTTCAATGCTCGGAGCGAACCCTGGTCCTGCACAAAGGAACAGACAAAGGAGACCCTGGCTCAAGCAGGGGACCCTCCAATGCCTAAGTCAGACTAAGGAACTGGGTCTAAGTAGAGTAAAGTAGTGGTGAGGGTACGAAAGATCGCATATCTTCTACCATACAAATGACCTATATTTATACCTGAGGGTTGTAGTGAACGTGTCCGAAAATCTCGGCACGGCCATAGCCATCACGCGAGGATTACACATGCGCGATAGTTGGCAGTTACCCAGAGATCGTATGTTGGGCATAACTCTAGTCATGCGTTATTGGGGCATTAATGTCATTGCTGACTAGATTCCCAACTGAGCTGATCTCATGGCTTGGATCTTACCCGCTGACCGAGCTCAGGGCTTAGGCCCAGCAAGTCCGGGTCATGTTAGTAAAGTTGAGTAGGAAGGATCAGCTCGGACAAGGATGAACAATGGATTGACTTAGTCATATTGCTACTGCTCCGAGATCATACTCACGAGATGATGAGAAGATCGGGTCGACGTATAGTTCTATCAGAACCTCCGAGGCGGATGTTTTCCTTGGCTCGGACATTACCCATCCGAGGCTTTTTTCATCGATGTCGAAGTTAACCTAATGCTACTCGGTTCAGATTTACCCATAACATGGACCTTTCATTATGTAGGGCTGACCTTTGACGTTGGTTATCCATCATGTTGGTCCCACACACCATCAATGTTATTGTCCATCATATGGGCCCCACCTTCAAAATCCATCATGTATCATGTGGAGCCACCTTTGATGTGGACCATCCATGTGGGCCCCACTTCTAATGTGGGCCATCCATCATGCAGAGCCCACCCTGGATATGGGTCACCCATCATTAGGGTCGACCTTTGATGTGGACCGTCCATCATGTGGGGCTCACTAGATCATCCATCATGTAGGCCGCACCATTTATTAATTGTCCATCATGTGGAGCCTACCTTTGATGTGGATTGTCCATCATGTGGGGGCACCACCTTCAATGTGGGTTACCCATCATGCGTGGCTTGCCTTGGATGTGGGCTATTCATTATTAGGGGTCGACCTTTGATGTGGACCATCCATCATGCGGGGCCTCCTCGATATGGTTATCCATCATGTGAGGCCCAACTTCAATGCATGTCCGCTACCCATCATGTGGAGCCACCTTTAACATGGAACATCCATCATGTAGGCCCCACCCTTAAAGTAGGTCATCCATCATACCATCTCATTTTGGATGTAGGCTATTTATCATTACGACCAACCTTTGTTGTGGACCATTCATTATATAAGCCCATGTTAGAATAGGGTCATCCGCCATCATATGGGGCACACCTTTGATATGGACCATCCATCGTGTGAGCCCCACTTTTGATGTGGAGCCTCCTTTGACATGGACTGCGAAAGAGAGCCTCCTTTGACATGGACTAGGAAAAAAAATAAGTAGAAAAATAATAAGTAAAAAAAAAAAAAGCTTATGCAGATAAGTAGCTTTCGACACCTAGTTTACTTTTACAGTGATGCTTACCAAACTAAAGTATTAAAAAAATAATAATAATAATAATAATAAAAGTAACTTATTTGATGGTATCCAAACAACTTATTTGATGGTATCCAAACAAGCCATTAATTTAGATTGTTGAAGCTTCTAACTGGTTTTCTCTGTACAAGTGTAATATGCTTGACCATTGGACCAATGTTATATTTTGATTTGGGGCATATTGAAAGTGTACCATGCTTTTAAGACTCGCCCGGAGTGCAACTCAGCTGACTTTACTTGGATTCAGCACTACCTAATCAAGTTCAATATTATGATTGGCCCCCCTACTTGGGCCGAGTCAGGCCGATACACTGTCTGACTCAGATGACTCACTCGACTCAAGATCGAATGAGTGTATCCAAGTTTCCAAGTCTAATGGTTTGGATCGTGGACAATCATGTCACTGTGATACCGAACAAGGCCTAGCTTTTTGTTAAAACCCTAGATTAATTTGGATATTGTAAGAAGATGGATGCGAAAATGGGCCAAAAGACCAGTATTCTGGCTGGTAAAAAAGAAAAAAGAAAAAGATCCCACATAGAGCTGGGCATGGGACGACTCAACTCAACTCGGCAAATTCAACTCATTTGACTCGTTCAGATCCGACTCAATCCGAACCGAGTGGATGGGTTGATCCAAATCGAGTTGACTTTGTCTACTCCGAATGCAAACCGATTCGAGTTCGAGTCACCCAGTTACTTGACTCGACTCAACCTGAAATCCAACTCGGCACTGACTCGACTCAACCCAAAATCCAACTCGGCACTGACTTGACACGATCCGAAACTCGATATATATATATAAACTCAGATCTGCCATTTCAGATCTGAGATGGTGTGTAGCTGATGGAGAGGTTGTAATTCTAGCAAGTGAATCTAGGCTTTGAGTGGTGATTTCAGCCCATAAATACCAGCTGCACCCGACTTGGCCCAATTCAGTACTAGTGACTGGGTCAGACTTAGTCCCGATTAGTCTAGGCCAGACCCAGACTCGTATCAGGTTAGGCATGCTGGACTCAGTACCAAGTTGGTTCGAGTTCAGGTCAAGCCTATTTCAAAACCGGATCAAGTCAGGTCAGCCCTAACTCGGTCCGACTCGACTCTATGCCCAGCTGTAAGGTCCCCACATGAGGGTAATGAAATCTCGGGTATACTAAAATTCAGCCCCCCACTTCCATTTCAAACTTCAGGAGCACATGCTCGGTCTTTCATGAACGTCTCTGACACCATTTTCGATGCCAGACAGCTCAAATTCATTGAATTTTTTTATTTTATTTTTTTCTTGCCCCTAGTTTATGGGCTTTCGAATTCATTGAATTTAATCCTTCCTCTCTCTTTATAATCCCTGTATTCAGTTCTCTCTCTTTTATATCTTAGATCCTCAGATCTCAATGACTTTCAGCGGGCTAGCATGCACTGAAGAAATTTCTCTTTTTGGCAATCTCAATCGTTGGTTTTCTCTATCTCATTCTCCTCATCTTGGATGCATCATGGAGCAATGGAGCCTCTTGTTTGCCCCCAGATTGTTGTTTGTCATCCCTTCATCACGATGATGGTTACATTTCAACGGTTAGATCTGCTCCTGAGGTTGTTAGGAGGTGGCAGCTTTGATGGACGGAGTGGATTTCTTATCATTAGATTCGTGGGTCCCATGACTTGGATCTTATTAGAGGAAGAGAGAAACAAGTGGAATTCTCTAATTGGGTCTGTTATGTGTTGCCTTGGCAGCAGCCTCTATGGCAATGGGCAGAGAGCTAATTTAGTTATTTTGAAGGTGTGATTTGTATATGGTATAAATAAGTTTAGACAAGAAGCTCCGATGGTTGCTTATAATAAATTTCTTTGAACTATTTTTCATGCAATTCAAAATGCAAATACTCATATTCGAATATTAGGGCTCTTTTTTCTTCGTTTTTTTTCTTCTTTTTTTTTCCTCGTGATTTTGAGCAAGTATTGGGATCTTTGCCACTTTGATTTCAGTATTATATATAACTCGTGGTCTTTGAGAAAAACTCAGCTATGAAATGGAAAATGGTTGAATTCAGCAACTCAACCTTGTTGGGGTTTCCAACCTTTAATGGATTAAAAGACTTTAAGCCTCAGATGGACTCATTCAGTCGGTCTCTCCTTATTCAAGTCTGGATATGCCAAGTCAAGGTTGAATTGGTCCAATTCACCTTATTGGAGGGTGACTATTGTTTGCTTAGTTCAATCAAACATAAGGCTACATGTGTTAATGAATGACTCATGTTTAGTCAAAATGTGCAATTATGATAATATTGGGCATGCTAGAGTCGTACTTGAATAAATTTTGATTGAACAACTATGACCCTAAGTGTCAAACCAGATATAAGATTAAACCTATGAAGGTTGACTTGATTGTCTAGCTACTAATGTGTAGTGATTAGGCAATTTAGAAGGGGACGATTAGTCCTTCTGAATGTTTTTTTTTTTTTTTTTGAATTAAAGATTTTTCTTCCAATGGTGATCGTAAGCCTCAGGTTTCTCAATAATAAAATAATGTGCAATTGAAATTAAAAATAAATATTGATCGCCAATTTTATTAATTTATAATGAAGTTAAGTACAATCAACAAGAATATAAAATAAGTAGAGAATAAATAAAAGATAAATACCTGCGATTGCTTAGACAAATAATCGAGGTAAATGGTTAGCAAGATATGACCAGTATGATCTTTCAAGTATAGACTTGATTGATCAAGATCATGAATATTTATACTACTTATGGGCATATTGCAGCGATGATGCTGAAATCTAATTATCTATGCTAGAATCCATATGTTTTCGCAACATGACTAGTAAAAGTAAATGAATTAAGGCTAAAACTAAGGTAAGACAACGTTGCATTGTGAGAGGTGTGTGATGGTTCGGTTGGTCTCTCAAGCTCTTTGTTTTGTGCTATTTATATAAATTAGGAGGCGGCAAATATATTGAGTTTCCTTTCTCGCGTGGGATTCTCAAAGGTTATGGAATTGGATAGTACAGTCGGACTAGGTTCCTACTTTGTCCCTTGATTCCTTTCCATTTTTTGAGGAATCGACCTTTCAAACCTTCGTAGTTGCTATGAAATTAAGCATAGATAGTGATGCAGGGAAGGATGTGTTGAGGTCGAGCATTGTCTTCCTCGAGGGGTAATTCATCCGAATCCACAGAGCTTCTCTGGACTCCTCACAAAGATGCCTCGAATCCACGAGGAAAGGTAGAAAATATAAATAAATTCTGATAAAATTTGAAATAAATTAATTGATAATTGTCTAATATGGATATGTTTGTTACACCATTAATATAGAAAAAACTAAAATTTATAATTACCAAAAATAGTAAAATTGTAACTTTGAAACATTGTGTTTTTGGTAGGTAATGTGTCAACGAGGACTATGAGGTGAAAGATATCCTTGGGGCACAAGTAGGATTCTTTCATCAATGCCGGCACGTGGTGGCGTCTCATTGGTCCACGTGCATGCACTAGGACAAGTGTAAATAACTATGGTATTTAACCGAATCATGTTGTACATGTCCGAGTCAACTCAGACAAGTCACATCCAACTAATCCATGCCATTCAACCATTTAATCAAAGGATCTTTTCTTGCTAAATAACAAATGCAAGAGGTTTCTGGGCCCAACCCCATGGGCTTATTGTTCTGGCTGGGCTTAGGTAGCCCGCCTCAACCATCAGCTGCTGATATGCACACCAACACACATACGCCATCTGTACTAACTCTAAACTTTCTATGAGATGAATATAGCTTAGGACCTGTTTGAATTGTGAATTACCATAATAATGTATTGTAAAAGTACAATTAATACAAATTACAATACGTATCTCTTGAAAACACATAAAAATAACTCAGAATTTCTATATTTTGATAGGCATGGTGATCATACCCTTACACTATTGAATTGTCAAATCAACAAGGAAATGTGATCAACTGCAAATGTATTGATTCCTGTGTTTTGACACGAGTAGCCTGGTTTTTGGGTTATATCATCTAAACTTTGGTCATTCTCATGGAGTGCTCGGATCAGTCACACGTGCTGAAAAGGTGCTTGTGCTGATGTATATTTAATTAAGTAGGGCTGTACACACATGCGGGATCAGCAAATCTGCCCCGTACAGAGGTCTGAAATTTGGTTTAGGTTTTTTTTTTTTTTTTGGTTTTAGTTTTCATATGCCCCCACACACGTCCTCGTCTCACACATGCATCAATAAGATCTATAATTTTTTAGCCTAATCACAGATTTTGAATTGTCTACTTTTATCATAACCATTTAAAATTATGATCAAGTGAAAAATGTGCAGCCCTTTCTGTAATCTGATGTGGACAGCATGGCCACAGCCTCCCCTTACCCTAATTGAGCCTTACCTGTCAGGAGGCAGCCAGTTGAGCCTATTGCTCAAACAAAATCATCAGCAATAATATAATGTGCAAAATTCCACAAATATCAAATGTGAAATAATAATAAGAAGAATAAAAATAAATATAATAGAACGAGTGTACCTAATGCCGTGAACGAAAATAGGAGAGAATAATGATAAAGTTAATGGAAGTATGTAACCATGTCGCTCTCTGGAAGACGATTCACATCTACATTTCGAATCAAATGTATGGCATAAATGTCATACCACGACCACCTTTGAAATACAGCTGCTGATCATCGAAAAATGTTGACTACACTACAGTGGTTGATGCTCAATATACTCAATAATAATAATAGTTTATATACTTAAAATATATTCAAACAATAATAATAGTTTATATACTAAAAAGAGAAAAAAAATGAAAGATAGGAGAGCTTTTGTTGTAAGAAAACACAGAAGAGAGACGGCAACTGATTATTTTTGGTATATACTTAGGTTTTCGGAAGGAAAGTATATATAGGAATCCTATAGGACACGTGATAGACACATGGCGACCAGTGTGTAAAAACGGTCATAACACCATTGTTACAACGTGAAGCCGATCCATGTGTGTAAGAATCTGTCAAAGCTTTTTTTAAAAAAATCAGAAAAAAATTATCATATAGATAAGCCCGAGCCAAACTCAGCACATGGAACTTATTATCGAGAAACTAGATATAAAGGCGTAAAATCCTCCTTAAATTCCAACGTGGGACTATTACCAAAGTCACTTTTTCAAAGAAGCTTTAAAGACTCTCTCACTTTTAAAAACAAAACCACACGGATTAGCTACTGACGACTTTGACTAGCGAGACTTGTTGCTGAAGTTACCTCACCAAGTTCTGCGTGGCCCACCAAGATTTATGTTTTGTATCCATACCGTTCATCCATTTGGAGAGATCATAGTAAGGCATGAGCCAATAAGTAAATCAGATCTAAAGCTCGAGTGGACCCCACCACAGAAAATAGTGGTGACAGTGACGCCCACCATTAAAAACTTGTAATGGCCACAATTTTTTTTGATAAAACTGGTATTTGTGTTTTCCTTTCTTTCATGTGTGCGCTAACACGTGAACAGGTTGGATCTCAAATAAACATGATGGTGGACCGGCGGGCGTCACTTTCCCCTCTGTTTTCTGTGGTGGGGTCCTCTCGAGATTTATATCTGACTCATTCTTTGAATCATGACTTACTATGATCTCTCCAAATGGATGAACGGTATGGATACAAAACATACATCATGGTATTGGACTGATGTTATATTTTAGCTCAGGACATCATTGGACCGATATTCTACATGCATTGCATCGAACAAGGCTGCTTTTTGTTATAATCCAGTATTAAAATGGATGTTGTAAGAAGATGGGGGTCGAAATGGGCCAAAAGACAAATATTCTGGATGGCCAAAAAATGGGCCCCACATGAGGGAATTGAAATATCGAGTATACTTAAATTCAACCCCCTCCCCTTCCTTTTCAAGTATCAAGAGCACATGCTCCGTACGTCTTTGATCATGCACGTCCCTGACACCATTTTCCATGGTAGACTGCTCAAATTCATTGAATTTAATCCTCTCTCTCTATCTATGACCCTTGTATTCTTTCTCCTCTCTTCTATCTTGGATTATCATATCTCAATGGCTTTTATTGGGCTAACATACACCGAATAAATTAATCTGTCGCTTTTTCGCAATCTCAATAGTCACCTATCTCTATCTCATTCTCCTCAATATCTTGGATGCACCATGGAGCAATGGTGCCTCTTATTTGCCCCCAGATTGTTTCTTCTCACCCCTTCATCACAATGATGGTTACATTTCAACGGTTAGATCTGCGCCTTCTGAGGTTGTTAGGAGGTGGCACCTCTGATGGATGGCGTAGATTTCTGTCATTGATTCGCGTGCCCCATGACTTAGATCTTATTTGATAAGAAGAGAAACAAGTGGATCTCTTATTGGGTCTGCTGAGATTGATTAGTGTTGTCGTCTCGGCCATGGGCAGGGTAATTTGGTGATTTTTCAGAAATTGGGGGTAATTTGTATTGTACCTTATTTCTAGTAAATTTGGGAAAGCTAATAAGAGGGTGACATATGACAATGTATGAAGAATAGAAAGTGGATAAAAATATCTTTAAAAATTTCGAGTGTTTTATATATACGGGCTTGCAATTGATATAAGTTTAGCTATACATGTCAGTGGGTGGTTGACAGAATGTTGGGGTCTATATACAATAAGCACGGTCAAACTATTTAAGATATAAAAAGCAATGGAGGACAACCTTGCCTAGGAAAAGTTAAGCTAATGGTCAATGTATATTTAGAAGTAGAACTGTTGTAAAGAGAAACGTACTTACAGAATAATATAGAAAAGAGAATAATTTAAAAAGGCTTTTGAACTTATATAACCGTTGCAGTAACAGATGAATGATCGGAAGGAATAAGCTATGGTAAGGAAACTATAAATGATAGAGGAATGTGATAGAGAAAGAACCCAACAAAACCATTTCAACCAACAACAATCAATTAAATCTATCAATTTATCTTTCATCTAAGCTTATCTTAGGAGTAATGCTAATTCTCAGCCATAATTTATAGTTGTAAAACAAGTCTACACTCATATATGGGATTTGTTGTTTATTAAATATTAAGCAGTTCTTTCAAAAAATGTAGTCTTCCAATTGCTCCTAATGATTGATTGTGAGTTTTTCCTTTTATTTGATTTATCCTGATATTCTGAAGGTCCGTTCTTGTAAAAGGCACAAAGTAACCCATTTTCAAATGAAGAACCCCACTCTCCTATTATCGCCTTATCATTATTAAATTTTGCAAGTAGCTGAGTAAGCAATTGATTTTTTTCAAAATCCGGTCATTTACGTTCATATTAAACATATCTGCTTATTTTGAAGCTTGAGGTCAAAGTTGATCAGTTTGGATCAAGTCGTTGTATTGATTTTGGCACACCCTTGTAATTGAAAAAAAACGAAGCAACTAACAATTTGTATCAGACTAATCTGAACTATAAAACCATTTAGTCAAAGAACCTTTCCTTTCAGAATAGTAGATACAAGAGGTTTGCAACGCCTAACTTTTGATTCAAGTTGGGCTTGGGTCGGAAAGTAGGCCTGAGTCTGGGCCTGGGCTTAAATTGAAGCATGTTTATAACCAAGCTGTGGTTAGGTTTTGTCTAACTGCCCATTAAACCAGCCCAGACCAGCCATAATGTTGTAGGCCTAGTCAACAGGCCAGATCTTGCACAAAAGTGGGTGACTAGACCTGGTCATGGGCCTGAGTTCTTCAGGGAAGGCCTGATCAGGCTGTTTCTTGTCGGCTGTCACTCACTATGGTAGGCTTGGGCTTGGCGTAGGTTTTTCTCTATGGGCTGGGGTGTAGGCAAACATTGCACGGCTAGCCTCAGGCTCAGCTATTTGCAGCACTAGCCCACATTAGTATACAGCGTTTGCTAATATGCACTGCAGCACATATACCATCCATGCTAAATGTAAACTTTCCATTAGATGAATATATCTTAGGGGACGTGAGATCCACCGAGGTTCTAGTTGTGGGGCCCACCGTGATGTATCTGTCTTATATCCACGTCCTCTATTTCACCTGCTCATTTTAGGGCATGAGTCTGAAAAATGCAGCCCATTCCAAATCTCAGTTGGACCACACAACAGGAAATAGTGGTGATTGAATGCCTAGAGGTAAAAAACTTGTTGGGAGACCAGAATGTTTATTTGCCATCCAACTTATTGATAAGGTCATAAAGACCTGGATGAAGGGATGACACAAATATTAGCTTGTTCCAAAACTTCTGTGGCCGGCCCCAAAGAAGTAATGGTCAATCACTACTCTTTCCTGTGATGTAGTACTCCACATGAGATATGGATTTGCTCTGAGTTTGGGTCTATGCCCTAAAAGGATATGGAAAAATGGATGGACGGCATGGATACGCAACACATACGTCATGGTGGGCCCCACGGTTAGGAATCTACTGACCAGTTATTTCGATCCACAATTCCCTTGTTAATATAGATAGGCCTGTTTGGGAGCTTGGATTAGGAATGCATTAGAATCCAAATCAGGCTCAGGCTCAGCCGTTCATAGCACTAGCCCATACGGGCATACAACGTTGTCGATATGCACACTAGCACATATGCCTATTGTGATGCACGTGTCTTATATGCACGTCGTCCATCCATCTTGTTTTGCCAGCTCATTTTAAGTTATGGGCCCAAGAGTGCAGTAGATCCAAATCTCAGTTGGACTACCATAGAAAACAGTGGTGATTGACTATTCAAAGCTTCTTCGGGGCCATTGGAATGTTTATTTGCCATTCAATCTCGTGATAAGGTCACAGAGACATAGATGAAATGGCCACGCAAACATCAGCTTGATCTCAAACTTTGGTGGCCATAGAAAGTTTTTAATAGTTAATAACCATGCTTTCCAGTGGTGTGGTCCACATGAGATATTGATCTGCTTTATTTTTGGGTCAATGCCCTAAAATAATATGGAAAAACATAAGAATAGCATGGATATACCACACATACACCACAGTGGGCCTCACATTCAAGGGTCCACAAACCTGTTGTTAACAGATATTTTAAATCTGAGGAAATTCGACTAGCCCAAGAAAGTTCGGCTAAAAGTCCAGCTGAAAGTCCAACAATAATATATTTTGAAATTTTCAAGAAATTCGACTAGTCGAAGGAGAGGTTCGACTAGTTGAAGGGAACCCTTCAACTAGCCCAAGCTCCCTTCGACTAGTCGAAGGGCACCCTTCGACTAGCCTAAGATCTGGCTCGACTAGTCGAAGGTTACGCAGACTGCAGCAAACTGCGTAAATTTAAGGCGGTTTCGAGACTATTCCAAGTCGATATGAAAGTAGGGTTTCTTAATCTATAAATAGGAGTCTCTAAGGCCATTCTAAATCATGCTAAGGCTTTCTAAAGTATTACAAAGGGTTTCTAGAAGGGATTTTAGGGTTTCAAAGGGTGTAGAAAGGGTGAAATTCGAGGTTGTTCGAATCGGTTAAGTCTTTTCTCTTTGTAATTTATGCTTTTATAGTGGTTTTTTTGTCACTTTGTGCCATGGTTTTTTTTCCCGAAAGAGTTTTCCATGTTAAATCTTTGTATTCTCTTGTATTTTCTTGGTGCTCTTGGATTGTTATCCTAGATCCATCTCTGTGTGATTCCGCGGCCCAATCTCCAACATGTGGTCTCAGAGCAATCGTTGGGGCACAAATTTGGATCTGCAGGATTAACATTAATGGGAAACGCTAAGTTTGATATTGAGAAGTACTCAGGCAAAAATAATTTTAAGTTATGGAAGATTAAGATGATTAGTCTATTAACTAAGCAAGGCGAAGCTAAGGCTCTCGAGGAGCGGAAATCGACTATGAATGACGAAGACTGAAATACTCTTGATACGAATGCTTTATCTTCCATTCGTTTATGTCTCACGAATAAAGTTCTCTATAATGTTTTGAGGGAGAAAACTGCAGTTAGTTTATGGGCGAAGTTAGAGGATATTTATGCAAAAAAATCCTGTGAAAATCGCCTACATTTGAAGCTACAGTAGTATGCCTTCAAGATGGCAGTGGGTGGAGACCTAGAGGCCCACGTCAGCAACTTTAAAAATTAATTTGCAAACTGCTGGATATGGAGGAAGTGATCAAATATGAGGAATATGTATGTATATTGTTGAATTCTTTCCAGCATCGTATGAGTCATTTAGGGACTCAATGTGCACCGTAAATAAAACTCTGAGTGTCGACACCATTATCTCAACCCTTCAAGGGAAGGTCATGAGAAAGCTAAACAGTGGCATGGGGACATCTTCCGACGCACTGCTTACGAGAAGCAGGAATATTGGTCGAGGTACATGATCTTCAAGACCTAAATCCAAATCTAAGGGCAAGGGCAAAGGAAAACTAAAGTGCTGGAACTGTGGGATGACTAAACACATGAAAAAGGATTGTACTAATCCTAAAGTAAAGAAAGAAAACTCAAAGGCTTCTTCCAGGGAAGTCAATATTGTTACATCTGATGAAGAGACGAGTGGAGGTGATGTTATTTCTGTGTACATGATCGGACACTTGCACGACAATCATAGAGATGAATAGATCCTTGACATAGGAGCGTCATATCACATGATTGATCCTCATCGGAATTGGTTTGTCAGTTACAAAGAATGCGATGGTGGACATTTTTTTATGTGCAATGACAATGCCTATAATGTTGTATCTATTGGTACGGTGAGCATCAAGATGTTTGATGGAATGGAGCGTACCTTGACTAATGTCAGACACATTCCTGATATGAAGAAAAGTCTAATTTCTCTCGATGCACTAGAGGTTATATGGTGCAAGTTCACTGGTCTTAATGGTGTCCTTAAAGTTTCAAAAGGGGCACTCACAGTTATGAGAACGCAAAGGCATAGAAACCTTTACAGGTTGACGGAAGCACTTCAGCAGGTGGAGCGGTAGCAGCAGTTGCAGATTTCACGTCTGTACGTATATGACATACACGTCTGGGCCACATGAGCGAGTGGGGCATAAATGTAGTATCTGATTGTTGTTTGATTCTAACTTTTAAGAATTTTGATTTAGACATATGCGAGCATTTTATATATGGTAAATAATCTAGATTATCTTTTAAATCTATAAAGCATGCATATAAGGGAGTGCTTGATTAAGTGCATTCTAACGTATGAGGGCATTCGCCAGAAGTTTCCATTGGTGGGTCATCATGGTGTGTTTCATTCATTAACGACTACTCCAGGAAAGTTTGGGTTTACTTCATAAAACATAAATCCAAAGCTTTCACCATATTCAAATAATGGAAGGCAATGGTGGAAAAGTAGTCAGGGCGAAAAATAAAGATTTTAAGGACTAACAATGGTGGAGAATTTACTTCCACTAAATTTAATGAATATTGTAAAGATGAAGGAATCATTAGGCACAACACAGTGTGTCATGCCCCAAACTCGGAGATCGGACTCACAGGAATCCCGATCACCGAATCCGGTGCCGACAGCCTCCGTAGTACCCCATTCTCGGCTCTCAGCACTCATATGCTAGATTTCAATCCTAGGATCCTATAAGGAGGATTTTCCAATGTACATTTATCTTGTAAGAAGCATAACCATAAGTTTACCCAAATCACAAAGGCAACATCAACATCACATATCCACTAATATAAACATTTGAATACAATGCTGAAAGGGAAATACATATGTCAAAATCAAAGCGCCAGAAGATCGCTGCACGCTCCATGCTCAACGCTGCTGCAACCTAACGTTACTTGCACGCATCTATCATACATAAGCTTATAGAAAGCTTAGTGGGTGGTGAAAGTGTGTGCACAAGGTAAGTGCTAAGTAAGCAATATCAGAAAAATCAGAGTAAGCGGAAATACTGACAAGCTCATAAATCATACAATATCAGAAATACTGACAAGTTCATAAAAATCATACAAAATCAAAGTAATATGAAAACATACTGATAGGCCCATAAATACCATCAGCCTTATCTAGGCTATGCAATGCAGAAATATAATAAAAACAATATCATATACTGATGAAGCAATGTAGATCAGCTATGCAATGCGGAGACACTAAGCCAAATGTCAGATGCCGATGATGCAATGTAATATACAAATCCTGATGAGTTCACGAATACCGTTAGTCGTATCTAGGCCGTATAAATGCAGAAACATAGTATCCCAAAATGTCATATGCTGCGGATGTAATGCGATATGCGCTGTGAATGGAATGACCATGCTAGAGTGTGAAATCAGGATGATAGTACGTAGTATCATGGGATATGGGATCCATCACAAGAGACTTCTATCCTAACCAGTCCCATACCTAAATTTGGATAGTCAGACTTAATGTGGTAAACTCCTGATCTCAGGTTAGTCGTGCGCCCCAACCGAAATCCTGGCCATTGCGAAGGTACACGTAACAAATCGTTGCACACCACCAGCCCGAGTGGATAGAGAATGAATAAATGAATGAGTATGCAACTCCTGCTCAATAAGTCCACATATCAGTACAGTTCATCTCTGGGATCATCACCGGGGTTTAGTACACTCCAAGTGGCACTGCCTCTTTCCCAGCGGCACAGTCCAAGTGAGCGTAACAAACCTCACTATCTGCCTGACCAATAGTCTGCCAATACCTATCTAGCACGTCGATAGCGGACCCATTCACGAGCTAGTCAAACTCAGCCTAGCTATGCCTCCTACCCTCGGGCGGGTAGGGCCACACCCCCTCTCAACCGACCACGACATAGTGGGAGACACGGCCTCCTGGTATTCGGTACTCGGGTGCTCATGTATCCACTCGGTCTCGACGTTGGGGCGTCCTCTGGTACCAAAAAGGTTTAGAGATTTTCACCCAGGGCCATCTATGGCAGCCTGATGCTAGAACAGATTTTCGGTGTCCCATCTGGCCATCCACGATATGCCTGTGGAGGCTACGGCCCTGATATCGCTAGGGCGTATAGTAATCACAACACACAATGCAAGATGCATGAGTCATACAATCCAGTCATGCATCAATCCTGTGCATACCGTACGCTCATATGAGATAACCTCCGCATATCAGGGAGTCTCATAACAACCTGCCCAATGACATATGCAATGGTCAACCACATCTCATAACAAACATGCAAATGATACGTATGGGCATGTTTCATGATGCTATGCTGTCACATACTTATAATCGGTACAAATAATCGACATCAACAATCAACCTTGACAATGTGGACATTTAACCAACATTACCCTAAGGAACGGCCCACATAAAGCCTAACATATAGTGGACCCATGACCTCACACAAGGGCCAAATACACAACACCATGGGCCTCACTCAAGTGCTTAATACACATCACGACGGACCTTTCACATGGGGCCTAACATACATCACAATGGGCTCTATCGCCTGGCCCTCAAATGCATCACAATGGGCCTCACCACATAGGCCTTATATACATCACATTGGGCCTTAATCACAGGCTGAATACACATCACAATGGGCCTTAAATATGGGCCGTATATACATCACATGGGGCCTCAAACATGGGTCCAATGTACATCACAATGGGCCTCAAATACGGGTCACATATACATTACATGGGGCCTCAAACATGGGTCGAATGTACATCACAATGGGCCTCAAATACAGGCCGCATATATATCACATTGGGCTTCGTCAATCGGCCTCGATATCTGGCCTCAACAATCAGAATCAGCCTCGATAAACAACCTCGACAATTAGAATCTGTATCGACAATTGGAATCGGCAATCAGTCATGATAATTAGCCTCGATCGCTAATCGGCAATCGGCCACGACAATCGAAATCGACATTGGCCATGACAATCGGAATCGATCAATAATCGACCTCGATACTCAGAATCGGCAATCGGTCATGATAATCGGCCTCGATCGCTAATCAGCAATCGGCCACGACAATCGGAACGGCAATCAGTCATGATAATCGGCCTCGATCCTCGAAATCGGTAATCGGTTATGATAATCGGCCTTAATCGCTAATCGGTCAATCGACCACAACAATCAGAATCGACAATCGGCTAAGACAATCGGAATTAGAATCGATAATCGGCCTTGATGAGAATGGGTCGAACAAGGCCTAAGGGAAGGTCACAACGTGGACATTAAACCATCATTGCCCATCAATGTGGCCATTTAACCAACATTGTTCCTAAGGAGTGGTTCACATCAGGGATTCATACACAACGTATCGGCCACACATACATCACATTGGGCCCCATTCATGGGCCTCTCATATATCATGTTGGGCTTCATACAAGGGCCTCAAACAAATCACAACAGGCCACGCTCATGGGCCTTGTATACATCACAATGGGCCTTGCTTATGGGCCTCGAATACATCACAATGGGCCTTGCCCATGGGCCTCATCACTGGGCCTTATATGTCAAGTGGGCCACATCACATGGACGGCATTAATGGGCCTCATACACATCAAGTGAGTTGCATCAATGGGCCACACTAATATATCAAGGTGAGCCTCAGGGATGAGCCATGAATATATCAAGGTGGGCCATAAAAAAAATCATATTGGGCCTCGACAAAGGTCACAGATACATTACAGGTGGGTCCTGCTCATGGGCCCTCAAACACACCACATGGGCCATTTAAGTATCAAGTGGGCCGCAATACATGGGCCTCATATACAACACGTCAGGCCTCATGGATGGCCACAAATACATCGAGGTGGGCCTCATGCATGGCCACAAATACATCTCATTGACAGGGCCGTGAAGGTGCATGCAATACACTCACATGTACGGCTAAGCTCCTATGAGGGCATGCATTCAAATAGTGTTACCAGGTAGTGCTTACTCGACCTCAAGCCTCGCACGTGCCTTCCTACCATAGTTTAGGTCATGTGCGAATCTAGTGTCCATCCCATATACTTCACATATGCATTCAACATAACCCATCACTCATGCATGTATTACTTGCATCCATGCATGTATAACACATAACGCGGTGTCATGCACCTTTTCTTACACTCATCATGCATGTATGCATGCATACAACTATTACATGTACTAACTAGTCATGCATCTCACGTGTACATACACACATGCCATGCATTCAAGTCATTCAATGTGGCACGCATGCATGCAATCTGTCACCCACAAAAGGCATGGGCGCACATCACTACTAAATGGTGCTCTATGGACCCACGATGTTGCGTGTACCTCATCCAAATGGATGGTATAGATACGGTACATACATTACGGCTGGTGCACGTGCTCAAATGGACAGCTGGTATAAATCACATACCTCTGATCAGACCCACATGACTGGCTAATGTCAAACAGCAGCACTAGCTGTGTGGGACCCACCGTCCCTGGTTTGGATGGTATGGATGAAGTCAAGGTGGTTCCCACCACCTGCCGAAACAGATGAACAGCTTAGATCACAGCTCAAGGTGGGTATTCACCGTCCAGCCCTGCTGGACGGTGCAGATAAAACCCATGCATCAGGTGGATTTCCACCAGATGGACGGTGAATGAAACACTTACGTTAAAGGGGCCCCACTGTCCAGATGAATGGACGGTGGATAATACACATACACTAAATGGGCCCCACCATCCAGATGAATGGACAGTGGATAGTACATCCATGTCAGTGGGTCCCACTATCATTAATGGACCATTTAGGTGGAACCATCCACACGTGGCCCTGCAGAATTTGCTGACGTCAGACCTCAGCGAGGTGGGCTCCACGTTCTGACTGAAATGCAGCAGCAGCTGCTGCGTTAGGCACTCCAACCGATTCATGTCCACCACCATGGGTTGGACGGTGTGGATGAAACACATCTGGTCAAGGTGGGCCCCACACGCTACCATGATGGGGTCCACATCCTAATGATGGAGAGACATGATAAAATACATACATCATGATGAGGTCCACGCAGTGGATGGTGTAGATAGAACCCATACAGCATAGTAGGCTTCTACATCCATGAAAATGAAATGGACAGTTGGATGAACACATTCACACGTGGGTCCTGCAGCTGCTGGACAGTGTCTAGCAACGTCCTGAGCTGTTGGCCTAATCAATGGATGGTTTGGATATAACACATGCCTTGTGGTGGGGCCACAAAACTTGCCGACGTTGATGGAGTGGGGTCCACACGTCCCTTGTCCTGAAAATGGACGGACGGTGTGGATCTTCACATCATCAAGGTGGGTCCACACATGTGGCCCACCAGATAATATAGTATATATATTATATATAAAAAAAAACAAGAAGCCAAACAATGTCCAGGCCTGCTGGACAGCAGTCTGTTCGTTGAGCTTGGCCAGCCTTTGGGCCAACGGCTGGGGTGACTCCACTCCATGGACGGTAGAGATAAAACCCATAAATCACAGTGGGGTCCACATGGGTGGCCCACACAGTTTGGGTCCATTGACATTTATATTTTCCTTTCATCCATGGCTGGCCTGAAGACGGGCAGCAAGGTGGACCCAAATGTGGATAGCGGATTGGCCCGCTTAAATGGACAACATGGATCATCATACCACATCAATGGTGGGCCATCAAACCAAGGAAAGAGAGAGAGAGAGAGAGAGAGAGAGAGAGAGCTCGATAAGAAGGGGAGGACCCCACCACTATGAGCCCTCCCTAAATACAAAGCATACATCAAGATGGGTCCCACCATATGTGGGCCCTCAAATAAAAAACGACAGTTAGACTACCCACCTTTGATCTCCTCACCCACCTTCTTCCGCCAACGCATTCCATAGCTCCAAAGAATGGATTTTAACGATGGAGATGGACTTTGGATGGTGGGGATGGGAAATAGGAAGGTGGGCCACACTAGCTCTCTCATGGGGAGCTTAGACGTGGGTTGCTTGGGAGGAAAAAAATGAGAAAGAGAATGAGAGAGAGAGAGATGATGGGAGAGGAGTGATGGGAGAGAGAGATGGATGTGTGTACTTGTATAAGGGAGAAAGTTAACTTTAGGTAAGGGTGATGTAAGAGGGGGATGGTTGCTTGTACTTGACTTGATGGGATGGATTACTTGACTTTTGATATGATTGATTGGACATTCTCTTAGGATTACAACGCGTGGCGTTTTTCCTGGAACTGAACACGGGTCCACATCCCCCTGCCAGGGTATCGGATCGGTATGCAAGATGCGGCATTGGAACCGCGGTGACGGTGCGATCGCAATGGTACAAGTCTCGGGTTGAGCCGACTCTAGATTATGGAACATGACACACAACTACCATTAACAGATCACGAGTCACCAAAATTCGACCAGAAGAACCACGAAAAGCCTACGGAACAGTATGGGCTACGATACGGGTCTTACACAGTGTGCCACATACCCGAACAAAACAGTGTGGTTGAGTGAATGAATCGGACTCTCTTAAAAAGGATAAGATGCATGTTAAGTAATGTTGCGTTGGACAAGGACATATGGACAGAGGCTATTAACACAGTTTGCTATTTGGTGAACCGGTCCCCGTTTACGACAATTGAATGTAAAATTTTAGAGGAATATGGAGTGGTCATAAGCTGGACTACTCAAATTTGCGCATATTTGATTGTGAGACTTACTCTCATGTATTGTAAGTTGAGAGAGATAAGCTAGATCATAAAGTAAAAAGGTATATCTTTATTAGCTATGGTATAGATGTGAAAGGTTATAGGTTATTCGATAAGGTCACATATAAGGTCATCACTAGCCATGACGTCAGATTCGATGCAAGCTCCCTATTCCATAAGAATGATCAAGATGAGTAAGAGGAACCAGAAAGGTTGATTATAGATGTCACGATTGACACATATGATACTCGGGAAGAAACAGATGCGCATATAGAGGTACAGGAGTAGGTGGAGTAGCCACCTATGAAAAGGAACCCAAAGCGTAATCGCAAGTTACCAACAAGATACAGGGACAACTCTAATATCGCATATGCCCTTATTACAGATGAGGGGGACCCGTCTACTATTCAAGAGACTCTTAATGAGCATGATGTAGAAAAGTGGAAGGCGGCTATAGACGATGAAATGGACTCGTTACACAAAAACCACACATGGGAGCTGATGGAGCTTCAACCGGGCTAAAAAGCAATCGGATGCAAGTGGTTATTCAAAAGAAAATAGGATAAATACAAAATGAGGCTGGTAGCGAAGGGGTATGCTTAGAGAGAAGGAATCGACTTCACAGAAATATTCGCACTAGTGGTTAAGTAAGTATCTATCAGATTCGTGTTGGCGTTGTTGCCCAATACGATCTCAAGCTGGAACAGATGATGTCAAGACTGCATTCCTGCACGGAGAGTTAGAAGAGTAGATTTACATGAAGCAATCAGAGGGCTACGAAGTAAAAGGGGCAGAGAAAAAAGTTTGCAGATTAATGAGGTCGTTGTACGGCCTGAAACAGTCGTCTAGCCAGTGGTATAAAAAAAATTGATTCTTTCATGTTGAGTCAAAAATTTACTCAGAGTAAATACGATCATTATGTCTATTACAAGATACTAAGTGATGGCAAATTCATCATCCTAGTATTGTATGTTGATGATATGTTAATCGCCTACCATGATATGTCTGAAATCAACGTACTGAAGACTCGGTTATCAGGAACATTTGAGATAAAAGATTTGGGGGCTGCAAAAAGGATTCTCGGCATAGATATTCATAAAGACGGGAAGAGGAATAGAATTTGGTTATCACAGGTAGAATACCTTGAAAAGATGATGATCAAGTATGGGATAGACCAGGTAAAGCTAGTGAGCGTTCCCCGCGCGACTCACTTCAAGCTTTTCTCAGAACAATATCCTCAATCAAATGAGGAAAAGCATGTTATGTCTCATGTGCCTTATTCGAATGTAGTTGACAATTTAATGTATGTCATGGTCTGTACGAGACCAGATATTTCATAAGTAGTCGATGTTGTAGGCAGATACATGTCAAACCTCGGCAAGCAACATTGGGAAGCGGTGAAATTGCTACTTCGATACATTCGAGGTATAAAAGATTACATCTTAACTTTTGAGAAGACAGGACCAAAGTTGGTAGGGTATGTAGATTCAAACTATGCAGGCAGTGTGAATTCCAAAAAATCGACTTCAGGTTACTCGTATGTACTAGTAGGTGGAGCAATTAATTAGATATCGAAGCTTTAATCTGTGGTAGCTCTTTCCACGACCGAAGCAAAATATATAGCAGTAAAAGAAGCGTTTAATGAAGATGTTTAGTTATGAGGCATGATAAATCAGCTAGGACTTCAGCAGGAGGACGTGCCGGTTAATTGTGACAATGAGAGCGTTATCAATTTGGTTAAAAATTCTATTTATCACTCACCTACTAAACACATTGATGTTCGTTACCACTTTATTTGACAGGTGCTTGAAGAAGAAGGCGTAACACTAGAGAAGATTCACACCAGCGTGAATCCAACATACATGCTCACCAAGGTCATTCCTATAAAAAAGTTCAAGTTCTGTGCAACTTCTCTGGGCTTGGCGGTGGTGTAAAAGAAGGATGGAGTGTGCATGAGAAGCATTGATTGAAGCTATGATTTGATGTAGAAATAAGAGAATAGGTTAAGAAACTACACATTTGAAGATTGAAGACATGGCGGAGATTATTGTTAACAGATGTCTTAAATATGAGGAAATTCAACTAGCCCTGAGAAAGTTCGGCTAAAAGTCCAGCAACAATGTATTTTGAAACTTCCAAGAAATTCGACTAGTCGAAGGACAGGCTCGACTAGTCGAAGGGCACCCTTCAACTAGCCCAAGCTCTGGCTCAACTAATTGAAGGGCACCCTTCGACTAGCCCAAGCTCTAGCTCGACTGGTTGAAGGTTATAGGCAGTTTCCAAACTATTCCAAGTCAGTACGAAAGAAGGGTTTCCTAATTTATAAATAGGAGTTCCTAGGGCCATTCTAAATCATGCTAAAGCTTTCTAAAGAATTCTAAAGGATTTCTAGAAGTGGTTATAGGGTTTTAAAGGGTGTAGAAAGGGTGAGATTCGAGGTTGCTCGAATCGGGTAAGTCTTTTCTTTTTTTAATTTATGCTTTCATAGTGGATTTTTATAGCTTTGTGCTGTAGTTTTTTCTTGAAAGGGTTTTCCATGTTAAATCTTTGTATTCTTTGTGTTTGCTTGTCACTCTTGGATTGCTATCCTAGATCCATCTTTATGTGATTCTACAACCCAATCTCCAACAAAACCTCTATAGATATTAGGATCCATCGAAGTCGCGCTTGGATTAGGGTATGTTTGAATTGCCAATGACATCAGTAATGAAATGTGAAAATGTAATTAATACAAATTACAATCCCTATATCTCTAAGAAAACAAGTATTCGCTTCTTTTTCATCTTCTTTTCAAATTTGGTACTATTTATATTTACACCCGGCATGTCATGATCAACTCTAACAAATAAAATGACACTATGTGTTGGCACGCTTGTACATATATAATATGACAAAAAGGCACTCACAAAGCGTAAATAGAGATTGTAGGGATTCAAAAGATACCTCTACTAAAGACATGTGTCATAAGTGCTACAACAGAATCAGAGACATGCACGAACGAAACCCTAGAGGTGGTCATTCTCTAAGTGACATGTGACCAAGAAAATACAAGATACACTTATGCAAAAGACGATGGTAACTCAGCATTGCTGAGGCACTGATGCATGGTGAATATGACCAAATATGATTGGTTATATGCATATAGAAACTCATCAGTGGTACGCTAAGAAGTGAAAGCTTTCCCTCTTCACTTTTTTTAATGTGGTGGCACATGACAACTTTCTCTCTTCTTTGTCCATAGCCAGCATGAGGATAAGATCATGCAACTCTCTATGAGGTCCATTATGTCATACACGTAGAATCCAATCCATCCAAAGGGTGAGAACCAATATTTGAACAATACATACAAAATATCAACTCAATAAATAATTATATGGACCTCATGAATGGGAACAATGTAAAATTTCTCCCCAAATCGCTAAGTTCAAATGGTGTGCCATGATTACTGACTTTGAAAATGCTTGGCATGTAATTGGGTCATTGGTACATGTGTATGGCATCGAGCATGCTAGAACCTTTTACAGCTTGATCCAAACTAAATGCCTATGACTTCAAGTGCCAAGATAGATCAAGAGACCGTGAGCAGTCATATATGACAAAGAACTGATACAATTGGTTGTCTACTCAGCCACTTATAAATGAAATTAGGCAATTTGTGAAGGGAAGGTTCATCCTTCTAATGAATTCTTTTGCCTTTCAATCAAAATGATTTGTTCTCACCATGATAGCAAAGATAACTTGATTCATGCAATGTGAGAGTAAAAGGAACTTAGTTGTATTAAATTGAAATAATGATAAAAACTTACAATGAACTTTCTTGATGATTCAACATTTGTGGCATAAATAGTGAAGCCCTAAATATATGTCTTTATTGGTCTAATGACTTGGGTAAAAATGAAGGGAATTAAACTATTGAAAAGAAAAGAAAAATATCATCCTCCTGATCTACCGCTTGGCGTAGATGAAATGGAATTACACTACTCTTGCTCTAAGTCGGTACAACACTTGGCATGGATGGACAAGATTATACTACTCCTATGCTAAAGCAAGTCCAACATAGCAGTGTAAATGAGTTGTCATAATCTAAGATAAGATATGTTAAGATAAAATAAAAGAATAAGCAGCTTCGCGTTGTAATTTGATTTGATTTGTATCATGTTGGCGAGGGCCCGAAGCTCTTCGATGTTCCTCTTATTTATAGAGCTTTTGGAGTGGCCTATTAAACAACGTCACGTATGCTAGTTATTTGTCATGGGTTTGGTCATTGGTTACGTGCATGTTCTGCTCTCGTTACATGGAGAAGAGTCTTTCGAGATGTCACTTGTTGGTAATAGCTATCCTTTTTTCATGCAAACATGAATAATGAGCCGTGAAACTTAGCCAACTTGGCATAGTTGTTACTCTGCTCCTTAGGAATTTTTTGTTGTAAGGCCTCTACACAATGCCAAAGTGTATATGCCGAATGTGTCACTTGTCATGATCATGTTTCAGTCGAAACCCAACCTCAGTTTTAAGACTGTTATGATGATTATCTTGCTTTTCCACGTGAGTAGAATACATGGCATGTGTAACATTGTTGTACTTAGATGTACATACCCTTTTTAAGTTACTTATGACTTTACGGATTCTGATTTCTTCTAACTATCAGGGCAGTCAAAAAAATCTTTCATCTATTTCTTATCGAGATTTTATTGGCATGTAGCATTATCCGAGTCATTAGATTTGAGGCAGTTAGATAGGCATAAATAAAAAAGATATACCACATGGTAGCCCATATATAAACCTATGGTCACATTACATTCACAGTGTTTTATGCGGTGGAGCTCATTTGGATTGTGGATATACTTGGTTTTGTATATACCTAAATGTGTAGATTCTAATGGGTGGAATGAATTTTACACTTAAAATATGGTGAGCTATAGAGACCTGTTGTTTTATGCATAAAGCTGTTGTAGAGGACTCAAGTCTCCCTTAGCCACTTTCTTCTTTCTTCTCTCTCCCCTCTAAATTGTCATACCCTCATTTCTCCACTTGTGCGGGACTCGCCATACCCCCTGTACCATTTAAGCCCAATAGGTAAATGAGGATAGCTCCTTCGTCCTACCAAAAGTTTAATTAGGCAATCAATGGACAATGAAGTATTTATAACCATTCATATTCTTGGATGAGAAGGTTCCAGATAAAATGAACAAGTGATATTGATAATCTAACAAATCATAGGGTGTGAGTGAGTAATATGCTTGTCACAAGAATATTTGCAGTTGGTTGCGGACGAGATGAGTTCGTTTAGCATGACTACTCACCTCCATCGTGCGTAACTGAACGTGGTTCACATGGATGGGGCATTTGGTTGATTCGAACCATCCATCTGATGAAACACTATTATGACATGGCTCGATAAAAAAAAAAAAACATGCTAAGTTATAATTATGACCAACTCAAATATTTTTGTGGAATAAGTGATACAAGATTGTCCAATCTAAAGTGTGTACACCAAATGGAAGAGGGTGGTCAAGGTTACCAGGACCTACCTATTGTGTTAATTCAATCAAATATGAGGTTGCACGTGTGATGATGGCTTGTATTCGGATTTCGTGTATGTGTATAATGTGTGAGTGTGCTAGTGTTTACTCGACTCAATGTTTGATTGAATGGCTGGTGCCTTACATGTTGAGTCAGACTAATTAAAGATAGGATGCAGGATCTAGCTATCCTCTCAACCATTGGTTGTGATCAACAATTTATCGATTTATAAAAGTATATGGGTTAGCCCTTTCGAATGGATTACTTTTACCTTATGATAATAGACCTGCATCTATGGACTTAAAGACTTGTTCTTTCACCAATATTTTAGTCATTATTTCTTAAAGGAACAAAGATGAGCATATAAAAGAAAGACTAAACAATACCAATTTTATTAATACTTGAATATATGGCCCATTAGAATTGACAGAGTGTTAAACAACTAAGAAAATGAAATAAACTATGAATAAATACCTGATTCGTCTTTCAAAACAAATGATTGAGGTGATTGGTCAGCAAAATACGACCATATTAGTGTGATCAGCCAAATTGAAATTTAGTTGATTATGATTTAATAACTTAAAGTTACATATATTTAATTTATTCTTATTAAACTATAATGGGAGCCGCTATGCAGTAGTTAACTATAGTAAAAGTAGGTTAGGCTATGAAAATGAAAGATAAAAGAAAGATAATTTAAAAAGTAGATAGATGTGTTTGGTGGAGGGCTCCAAGCTCTTCTTCAGTTTCTTCTTTTATAACTTCTCGTGGTGGTAAAACCCTCACTGAGTTTTCTTGTTAATCTTGGATCATTTGTGTTGTTGTACCCTATTTCTGACCATCATTGGAAAATTTAATTAGAAAGGACATGTGTTATAGCAAGGCAAAGATATAGCATGTCAAAGATCTTCAAGGGTACTTGGAGTATTTTTTACGGAATCACACTAGCATAATGACAAAACATGGAGCATTCGAAATGAATTCAAAAGCAAACTAAGAGGCCGAGAAACCAAAGAAAATCTATCTTTTAATTATCCTTTCAATTATCAGTAATTTACATTCCTTAGTGTCATCCTTATCTTTATCAGCTATTTACATTCCTTAGTGTAATCTTTACCTTTATTTGTTATTTATATTCCTTAGTGTAATCATTATATTTATCAGTCATTTACATTCCTTAGTTTAATATGTACCTTTACTTATTATTTATATTCTTTGATGTAATCCTTATCATTATCAGTCATTTACATTCCTTAGTATAATATTTACCTTTACTTGTTATTTATATTCCTTATTGTAATCTTTATCTTTATCAGTCATTTACATTCCTTAGTATAATCTTTGCATTTACCTGCTATTTACATTCCTTAGTGTAATTCATAGTATGAATTAAGTAGTTGTTAACTTTAGCTATAATTCGAGTCTATAATCATACACTAGATTCAATTCGAATATCAAGCGAAGTTCTCTATATAGATAGATGTTATACAGTTGTTTTTTGTGATCAACTGTAAGAATTTCCTTTTTATTTTAACTGTACTGAAGAGAAAAAGTCATTTGTCAGATGTAAGACCCGTATCCTAGCCCGTACCGTTCCGTATGCCTTTGTGGTCCTCCCGGTCGATTTTCGACGACTTGCGATCTATAAACGGCGTCTGCGTGCGATCTTGAGCCGGATCTTATCGGTCTAAGTCAGCTCGATCCGAGACTTATATCATTGCAACCGCATCGTCGCTACGGTTCTAATGCCACATATTACGCGTCGAGCCGGTACCCAGGCCAGGAGATGTGGGCCCGCGTTCAGTTCGAGAAAAAATGCCGCGTGTTGCAATCCCTAAAAAATCCATCACATCAATCACTTCACTTGTCAAAGTACACCTATTAATCTATCTCATCCCTAAGTACAAAAGCAACCCTTAAAAGTCAACTCTATCCCTTACCCAAGTACACCCTTACATCCCTCTCTCTCATCACTCCTCTCGCATCACCCCTCTCTCCCTCTCATTTTCTCTCTCCATTTTCAAAAACACCCCATGGAGCACCCAACGTCCATGGCTCTATGAGAGGAGCTAGTGTGGCCCACCTTTCTAACTCTCATCTCCACCCTCCAAAATCAATCTCGACCGTTGAATCGCACCCTTTGAATCTCTAGGATGCGTTGATGGAAGAAGAAAGTCCAAGAAGAATGCCGATTGGTGGGTGTTGCTCTCTCTTTGAATGGTAATGATGATGAAGGGGTGAGTGTGGCCCACCATGAATCATATTTTTCATTTGGGACCCATTGGATGAATGCGTTCGATCTACGTCATCTAGCCCATTAGCGGACCAAGATGAAGGAAAAACATAAGTATCTGATTGATCCAAATCAAGTGGGCCACGTTTATGTGGGACCCACCTTGACTAAAATGTGGGCCACGTGCATGTGGGGCCCACCATGATGTTGTGCATAGCCATATCATCCCTGGACGCTGGACGTGAGGCAGCGTGTTGGCTAACATGGAGTGTATGTACTGACATGGGTGTGTACTAATAAAGCTAACAAAAAAAAAGTTTTGCTTTTGGGATAGGCTTCCCATGTAGGCTCCACCTTGATGTATGGGGCTGATCCACGCCGTCCATTCCATTCTTCAACTCATTTTAGGCATTGAGCCGAAAAATGAAGCTAATCCCATTTTCTGGTGGGCCATACCATAGGAAATAGCAGTATTACCATTGAAACTCACTTTGATCCTTCTATTCGTTAAAAATAGGCCGTATATTGGACTCATTTGGTCGATCTTGGACCGTGGAATCCAATGGTTGGAGTGGATTCATCTGATGTGGGCCTTATAGGGGAAAAACCGTAAAATTTCACATTTTCTTTAAAAAAAAATTAACAAAGGCAGCAGCACCTGCTGCTGCCGCTGTCAGTGGGCGGGCAGACGGCCTGGCAGGGCCCTCACGGCCCCAGTTGTGGCCCCCGCCGTGATGCGTTTCAACCATCAACACCATGCATTTGATGGGTTCCCTCGAACCAGGAGGCCACCCCAAAAATCAGCTGTATACGGAACTCAGGTGGGCCACGCCATTTAAAATCATGTGAAGACATGCCTGAACATATAAAATCACTCGGTGGGGCCTACCTGAAATTTGGATGCGGCTGAAACTTGGTCTGAACTCTTAGTCAAGGGGGACACACATAATGGGTGGACTGGATTTGCCTACCGCATCAGGGTGGACCCCCAAGGTCCATGTGACCTTATAAACAGTTTGGGTGGCAAATAAATATTACAGTGGGCCCTACCCTAGTCCACGTGACCTTATGAACCGTTTAGATGGCAGATAAATATCACGGTGGGACCACCCCACGTGTGGGGCTAATGTGTGTATGCATGTGTGTGTGTGTATATATATATATATTATATTGTATATATTATATATACTATATATAGATTTTTATATTATATTATATAATATATACATGATGGTGGGCCTTCATGGGACCCACCATAATGCATGTGTTGCATCCAAGCTGTCCATCCATTTTGAAAGCTCATTTCGTGGCGTGAGCTAAAGAATGAGTCAAATCCATAGCTCATGTGGACCCCGCCCTTGATGCATGTGTTGCATCCAAACCGTCCAACCATTTGGCAAGCTTGTCTTAACAGGCTTGAGACTAAAAAAAATAAGTCAGATCTAAAGTTCAAGTGGACCCCACCATTTAAGGTAGTAGACAATGACGTCCACCGTTCAAAATTTCTAACAGAAAAATGGACTTTACCGGCGGTCAAAACCGCCGGCAAAGACCCAGAAAACTGCCGGTAAATACTTTGCCCGCGGTCACCTAACAGCCGGTAAAGCCTCAGTCGGTAAAGGCTTTACCGGCAATCAGGACCTTTGCTGACAGTTGTGCTGGCCGCCGCTATATACTCAGAAGCTATGGTTAAAATCCGTAGAATAGAACGACCATAGCCATTGGTGCCTAGATCTTGAAAACATTACTACGTTTTAAATCCGTAGCTACAGAGGTCATAGCCACTAACAATCCGTAGCCACGGTGAAATTCTTTCTTATCAAAAAGTTTAAAAAAAAAAAAGAAAAGAAAAGGAAAAGAAAAGGTGACATACCTTGGTTAATGTCAATGATCTCCTTGTTGCCAATGATTGCCATTGTTTCCAAGGGATTGGTTTCTTCTGTCGATCTTTGGTGAGCTGTGTAGTAGTAAAAGGCATTAGCACCAGTTAGCAGTTAAAAGTAGCTCACACTCTAAATCACCATTCATTGTGTTCTAAGTGGCTGTGACATGTAAAACACAGATCCGTCTTGAATTTACCTAGACATAATATAATAATGGCAGAGAAAAGGAAGTGTGCCAGTGTCACCTGTTTGAAGATAAAGCAGGGAATTTGTAAGACAATTAGAAACACTACATACACACAAAAACAAAAAAGAAAAGATTCAAGGTCTAAGTCAGAAAATAGACAAAAAACAAAACAAAAATATAACTTTTTTTCTAGAGTAATACTATGACCATTGATTTTGGAGAAGTGGGGTCCATGTAGATAATCCAAAATGCTGATCTAATGGATCAATAGTGGATGGGACTGGACCAAACACACTTTTTGCTATTCTAAGGGAAAATAAACTAGTTTACCTTTAAAACATCCATTGTCAATCCTTATAGATGCCTAAAGCCAAGAACACGAACTCGAACATGACTCCCTTCCTTGAACTTTTCATCCAGCTTGCAGACTTCCTAATCAACCACATCAGAAATCTGTGACCCACAAAAGAAGAATCTTTACATTTTCAGCCTGGGTTGTAACAACAACACCAGAAGGATCTTTAAATATGAACCAATCACAAAAAAAGAAGGCAATGCCTTCATCGGTATATTAAGAAAAGAGAAATAAGGTTGAATGCTTGCTTAAAACAAAAAAAAAAAATAAAATAAAATAATAATAATGATGATAATAATATGAGAAGCCAACCTTAATTGGGTGTTGGGAGACATGTTTGCAGCTCTGGCATTGTAGCCTCAGCACAATCTTTTTCATAGTTTTTGCCTGTAAGATAGATTTAACAAAAGGGCATTACAAAGTTTGGGGGCAAAGCAAACTGACTTGGTTTGTAAATTCTAACTACTATGGTATCAGTGTCCAGACATATACAAACATTTTCCATGTACCTAAAATCCAAATCTTTCAGAGGCATGGGCAGCAGTCTGATGAAGAAGAACTTCCATACTAGACCACTTAAACTTTACAACATGCTCGCGGCCACAACCCATGAATTCTGCCCTGGGACCTAGCGAGGAAAATAGTTGATAAATCAAAACCTGCAGGCAATCAAAACCTGGGACCTAGCGAGGGAAAAGTTAACACTAAACCTATGATGATTAAGCTAAATATTTAAGTTGACACTAAACCTATGATGATTAAGCTAAATCTTTAAGTTGTTATAAACCAAAACCTGAAATGAGTAGGCAAAATAAACAATTATCGTCCGAGCACAAACGTGTAAGATGTTACAAACCTTAACCTAAAATGAGTAGCAAAAATAAAAAATTCAGTATACATATGTAAATGTGAAATCTATAATGAACAACCAAAACAATCGTTGCGAACCTGTATGCTGATACAAACCAAAACCTGAAATGAGCATCCAAATAATGATTTAACATTCAAACCTGTATGCTCGCATGGCTTTTGTACTCCATCTGTACAATGTGTCATTTCGCTACAATGGACCACACTTCAAAAACACACAAATCAAATATTCTAATCATCCAACAAATAGCCTATGAAATGGGATGGTTAGGTACTATTTAAAACATAGCTGCACAAACAAAGGAAACCTGTCAAACTAATGAACGACCATCTCGTTAATACCATCCAATAATGGAAATTATACATCACTAATGCACCACATGTTCATATCAAAGTGGAAAATCTTATATCCCAAATTGTTTAGGCTTTGAATCGGAAGACTTCTTCAGTAATACGACCACATGCAATCCAGATTTTTGTCAGAACTGGCAGGTGCAAGAACACTATGGCAGATAATTCGAAATGATAGTAGAAAATTATAAGCTAAATAGCACCACCGGAAACCCAACTAATTGAAGACAGACATGCAGTAAAAGTCTGAAGGCTGAAAAGACAAACATATGAGGTTGTTCCCTACGACAGCAATTGCCATAATTTCAAATGCTTGAATCCTGAAACACAGCCACCAACAAAACAAGAAAAGAAAAATGAGTCAAGAATGAAAGCGCTTTCCAAAAGAAAATCTACTAAGATCATCAATGAAATGTATCTAATAGGGAATGAGAGCTTGTCACTAGATATAGAAAGTACAAATTCCAAAGGTTTGATTTATTGGCTACACTAGAGTTCACATATTTAAAGGAGAAAGGAAGCTAAAAGTGAGAAAGCACGTGATGAACCGTACATATTGTTGGATGACAAGACTTAGATGATAAGTGAAAGGACTTTGGAGTTCCCATTAGATGATAGAAATCGCCTTTCTTCAAGATCCCCTAACAAGATGAACATAAAGCTATCCAATTAAAATCCACACTTTGGTGCTAAAAGAATTCCCCGAAGCATGCTTTTTTACACTTTCTCATTCATATTTTCTCAAACTCTGATAGCAATTGGTTCATTACTCTAATTAGCGATCCAGCATGGCACACTCCTCACTCGTGGCATGTTTTTAAGATCTGCATCATTTGTCTTGTCAGCACCTGTTGGCAGGCCTGATTTCCAGGCCATGGTGCATACACTAGGACTCAACTGATTAACATCATGGATCAAGCACATGACACCATGAAACACATGGGGAGAATAACCGTAGATCGCTCTGAATACAATACCGTTCAGTGTAAAACACTACGAATATTGCAGACTTGGAATTGCTCTTTGACAGATCATCAGAAACGGCGGAGATCCTTCGGTGGCTTGAAGTTGAGAGGATGGGTTTCCAGAGTGGCCATTTCATCTTGTTTCCACATCTTGATTGTCTTGTTAGCCTCACATGTCACCAGCCTTGAACCTGTAACATCATACAATAGAGCATAGATTCCAGCTTCGCTGTCCAAAGACCCAAAACCACATGCTCCCATTGTCACCTTCGAAAAAGCAACTTCATTAATCATAGCAAAAAAGTTATCTGCTTGCGAATAAGAAACATCAGTGGGCTTCGACTCTTGGGCACACATGCCAGTGGAACACGTGCAAGAGATCTGGGTCATTTATCAGGCATTCTCCCTTTGGCGGAGAAAATCAAGCCAGTCCATTTAACAGGTGGGTTGCATGTCCACAAAGAAAATGAACAGTGTGGCTCACCTGATGAGCAGAGTGACCTGATTTTTAGGCCATGGGACCATCTGATGAATGGCCCAATTCTCGTGTATTGTATTTCTCAACATACAATGACGAGGTTTAGTGTCAGTAGACAGTTATGCAGTGTCAGACAGGGACCCTGGAAGAATCAGTGTTTGAAATATCGTTGTGCACCATATACTCCTTGGGCAACACCAAGACTTGGACTACCATCTTTATAACCACTACTTGCTTCATTTATATAGGCTTTTTGTTTGAATTTTTTTTTTTTTAAAGGCTACAAAATTTAGATACTCAGCTTGCCTCCCGTTGCCATCAAACCGTCTTCATTGACTGCCATGGAATTTATGATAGTTTTCTGCTGGGAGCTGCAGAAAGAAAATGATATTAGAGTCCTAGGCAAATGCACAATAGTTTTTTGTTAATTAACATAAACTTTTGATGAATATTATATAGGCGAGAGCACATTAAAGGAAGGAGCAAAGAGTCCTATGCATAAAACCAATCTTGTCAGACCATCTCATTTAGGGTGTTGATTTCATTTACTTCTTATGGCACATCCACAACTTTGAACATAGAAAAAATGAAACAGTTTGCTTAACTCAAACTTGACTCAGTTCTAATCGATTCGACTCGGATGAGGTTCACTTAATATATATATTTATATATTTAAATAAATTATATATATTATATATTACACATATTAAAACCCTAAAACCTAAACTCAAACTCAGTTCATAGGCTCGAACTCGAACTCAGCTCGAAAGATCGAGCTCAAGCTCGGCTTGAACTCGGCTCTACCTGGCCTGAACTGCTGACTGAGCCCAGCCGAGCTATCCAAGTCAGGCTCGAGGACTGAGCCAAGCCAAGTTCGAGCTGGGTTAGACTGCTGGCCGAGCCAAGCTTGATGTGGTTCAACTCGTGTACAGCTGTAAGGGTCAACATTAAACTGAAAAACTGACAAAGCTCGGTGGCTAGGGTCTCCAACTTGAGAAGATTTTTAGGCAACGGCCCACAGCAGGTAGCATCAGACCAATGGTCTAGATTACTAAATGAGAACACCACTTGTATAAACCGAAACCAAGTGCACTCTACACATCCTTGGTTGAGGATCCTATAATTTCTTAAAAGAAATTCACTTTAGAATATCAAACATGTTCATCGGATCAAACATGTGGGATGTATTGGCACTACTAGTGTGTTTCGTATCGCACAGGCGGGATACAAGATATATCGTGGGATATATCAGCCACTATCGTCGATATTTAAAACATTGAATAGGACAAATCAAGGGGTAAAACAAACTAGCTTTTGGTAGTTTTCTACATTTTCTTTTCAATATTCGCTCTATGCTTCTTTCAAACAATCAAGAAACCAACGAGGGAATGATCAATCACTAAATTATTGAAAACAATGAATATCATTTAAGAGCTCTCAGGGTCCAAAAGCAAAGACATGAACAAGGATTTCCCAAAAGGACAAAACTCATCCAGTTTGGTGGACACTTACAGCATATTATGCAGAAACTCTCCTCGAGGAAGGTTGAATTTCTTTATGTTGTCTGCTAATGCAGATGCAAAACTGTTCCTGATAAAAAGACAGATGAGGTTGATTTCAGGAAGAAGCCACAAAATCAAAACACACAAATAAGTAATTCAACCAGCATAAATCAACATAACTTCAAAGAAAAGGCACTCTAAAATATTGCAAACAGAAGAGTTCAGACTCATACTCTGTAGGATGCTGTGCCATTGCTCGAACAGATTTCTTATGATGGGTGAGGATTAGCATTGATTTCCCTGCAGGTAGGCATCAAACTGCCTTAGAGAAGAATTTGTGGAAACAAATCAACCTCTAGAACCCATACTTACCACCTCTAAGATCCCAAAACTTAATGGTTGTGTCATGAAAGCCAGTCACCACCTGAGGATCCTGTAAAGTAAAAACATTTATCATGTTGAATATCAAAGATAACAGTTACTTCTACAGTAAACACTAATTAAAGTTCTAAGGAGCTTTACTATTCAAGAAAGAAATCAAAGGAGCTTCTTACGATACTAACACTCGTTGCGTAATATGAGGGTGAACCAGTCTGTTTCAAAAGTAGGGGACTAATGCACCCCGTATCAGCACCAATTTAACCATAAAGGGCACATATCAAGAAAGGAAGGAAAAAAAAATAGACAGCTTTACTCTAGTTTTTTCACTTGGTCTTTCATTTCAACCATAGAGAAAGCTTAAAAATTCATTTTATACTAGATATGGGTGGGTTATGTTGGGGAAACACAAGATTTTAGTGATGTTTGATGAATTGAAGTGGGATGAACAATTTTGGGAAAAATTAGAAGAAGAGGAAAACTATCTTTTCTTTTTTTATCTTCTTTTTGTTGTATTTCATTGTAATGTAACCCTAATCTATCAAACCATGTTTGATTTGTGTTTGATTAGGGCCTATTTGGTTGACTTTCAGCAGGTCAAGCCAACAGACAGCATTTGTGTCAATGTATGGTCAGTACCCCATTGGATGCATGTTATAAACAAAAAAAAAATTGATACTTTGGTATTTTACATTTTTCCTCTTTTCCTGATAATTTTTCAATTTTTTTTGGGCAAAGAAAATTTTCAGTTGTCCAATACAGGTCCAATACACCCCGTACCGTATCCTTTTTTGGCCCGGCCAATACGGTGACTGATATCATTATTTATAACCTTGCATTGTAGCCTTGTCCCATCTATCTGGATCGGATCCATGAATCATGTTTTACCAATCGTTCATGCTACAGCCCTATCCTCAATAAGCAAACAAGCCTTAATATCCCATATCACCAGCTCAGTCCAAGTCCTTCCGAGTCTTCCTCTCACCCACTTTTCAAGCCCTTCAACGCCAATCAGTCTTCCCCTCCTTAACGGAGATGTCTCTGTGCTTCACTGCTCTCCATCATTTTATCTCTTATTGTTACGACTCCTAGGCTGCTTAAAACGAGCTAATTCCTAGTTCTACTTACCTAGTTTTCCCACTACTCAACATCCTCGTCGCTGCAACACTCAAGTCTCCCATTCTAATGGTCGGACACTTTGCCCCATATAGCATAGCCAGTCAAAAAACTGTCCTATAAAATATTTTCCTTAACGTATATAGGCATGAGGTGACCACACAATGTTGAACTGACGCGAAATCAGTCCCCAATTTGAAAGCACAATGATTTCAAGATAATGTGATTCTAACATGAATTGAGGGAGTTCTAGTCGATTTACAGGGTTGTGATGGGAGTCAGGTGTACTTGAGCCATTATTAATATGTTATTAAAATTGATGGTTAAGATTAGAATTAAGGCTAGGATTAGATTAGTTATCTTTTGCTTTATGTAAAGCATATATCAATACAAAGAAGAGGTTTTCTTCCCCAACCAGTTTCCGGCTACTCCCCAGCGATGCTTGAGGTGGGTGATTTGCATCATGGTCTGGTTCCAGCCAGGTTTGAAAACTAGGGGTGCCAGAATTTAATTAGTTGCCTGCAAATTGGTGGGCTTCATTTAGAGTTGAAGGTTAGGTGGGGTGGGGAACAAGTTCCAGCTCCTTAAAGAGAAGATCAAGTGGTGGAAAGGGGAAATTTTTTGGAACAAGCAATAAGCAGACCTGATTAGCCCAAGCTAGCTTTCCAACTCTAGGTCCCAACATGTATCAACCATATGACTGTTGAGGCCATGACCACAATCACTACCAAAATTTGTGCCACGACCAACCCAAGTATCCCACCTCTAACACGACCTCCCCCCCGCTAGATGCATACCATGATTCAAACCGATTAGATGATGAAGAACCCCATGTGATCATATTAGTTGTACGTTAAACTCTGGAAAATGTCTCTATGACTTATGGGATCTCACTTCCTCTAAGAATCTAAGCTCTCATGGGTTCAAACCCAGGTCGCAGGTTAGAGAGAAATTTGGCGACACATAACTCCTTCCTTTGCCTTTGCATAGTCTCAATGTTTGTTGACATTAGTTGATACACATTCAATTCATCCCACATGCCCCGCGGGACAGAATAATACTCTCCCACACCATCTCCCTGGTGGAATGAAAATATATTCTATAGAAGCTCGTATATACGACTTAGGTTCTTCACACCTGAATAAATCACCTTCAAGTTATCTCAGACTCCTTTGGCAGTCTTGAAGAAGATAACATTCTCACTAATATGTGGCTCCATCATAGATTAGAATATCAATATCGTATTGACCATTATGATCGTATCGTATCCGTATCGGTCGACTACAATACGCAATACAGGTCTGTATCATTTATTTCTCTTTCAATCTTTTCATGGTAAGGTAGGTAATTTTTTCCTCCCTAATCACTGTTGTGTTTTTATCAAAATTAGAATTAGAAAACTTATGAAAAGGGCATGCATAACACTCATTGCATGTAAATTTCATACAGTGCTGGGCACTGAACGTGCCACTTACTAGTCTTGAATAAATGCTTGGAAAAGTTACACTAAAGAACAATGATTAGCAGCCACACTCACAAGTTTGAGAGATCCATAGCATTCAATCAACGATCACATCAAGTTGCGCAAACATCATGTTACACATCTGATTACTAGCCTATAGATATCAATCCAAGGAAAAAAAAAAACTACTATCGGACAGCCTAGGAAAAATTAGGGGCAAAATAAAATTCCATTGACTGCAGGAATTAAGAATCATCTGATTGGTGCAATATTCTGGCCAGGCCCTTCAATAAGATGATCCATTGATTGGATTGTCTGCATTTAATTCAATGGATATTGAGTACCAATAGCAACCAGATCTAGAAAACATAGTTCTGTTAAAAAAAAAAAAGCACAGAGGTTTTTAAGCACATCAGAGAAAAAACGAAAGAAAGAAAGAAAATACATAAAAGACAATGCCTTCTCTATTATTTTTGAAACAGCAACCACACATAAAGCTCTCCCAATTCAAGACTGGCTTCAATCAGTTTCAACTGCTGAAGTAGCTGCTGAATAGACATAGATCTGATTGATGAAACCAATCAGCTATATGATGGCTCCATAGGGCAAAAAGGCCATTTGAAACCTTTTTGTTGTCTGTCAATCTAATTGGCCCACCATCAAGTGTCTCTGCTACAGAATCCCACTTAGGACAGATACATTATGAAGCCAATGAGATGATCAATCCACATGAGTAAAAGCTGAATCCCGCCTTTACTGTTGGTTGACCAGAAAGAATGCAGTTTGGTCCCCCAATCTAATTCAAATAAGCACAGTTGGTTGATCAGAAAAAACGCAGTTTGGTCCTCAATCTAATTCAAAAAAAAGGCACTGATCCATCCAAAAAGGGGAAGGAGAAATCAAGAAACCTGACGTAAGTGAAAAAAATATTACATAGTAAATGCATCGAACAACCAAATCACAAGGGGAAAAACACACAATAGGCATCAGTCACATGCAGTGATGAAAAAATCAAAAAGAAGGGAAAAACATTCAAGAAAAAATTTATTAGCTTAGACCACTACATGACTCCCTTCTTTTTTCAATTTCTCTGTTTTTCCTCCCAATCAAAGAACTACACCAAAAAATGATCTCCTCCCCAGAAATTTCAAATCCCTCAATTAAAAGAAAATTTTAAAAAATAAATTAATTAATATTCAAAAGATCTACATCATCAAAGCACAAATGAAAAACATCAGACAAAATTTTTTTAAAATAAAAATAAAAATCCTATGAAAGGATCTCAACATCAAAATGCAGCACCAGAAACCCCCAAAAATCGTTGCAGAACATAAATGTGACTCAAAAAACCCTAGAAAACATAATGCAGGTCGATGAAACCCTAACCTTACAATGCGGGAAGACGAGATCGAAAAGATTGCGTTTGCTCTTACCTTAAATCGATAAAACAGGAAGTGAGAAAGTAAAACAAACCCTAGATCCGATGCGAACGCGATAACCAAACGGGTCCGCCTTTGAAAACGTGAGCTCGTTGAGATCTGCGAATCCAAACGAGAGCTCTCTCCTCCAGCATTTAAAGTGAGAGAGATAGATAGAGATGGAAAATCGGTAGTAGGGTTTTCTGAGAGAATCGAGGGAGCGGGTCGGAGAAAAATTCCAGAGCTTTTACCTTTATCGCTGCTGCCGGGTGTTGCAAGAAGGAAAAAAGGAAAGAAGATAAACACTAGGGAGATAGGGAGATACTGCGCAAATGGATAGGCATTTATGTTTTTTTTTTTTCGTTTAATAGAAAAGTACCCTTTGCCCGCAGCCGTTAAAACGGGCTGCGGGCAAAGGGTAAGCCCATCAGTCGGCTAAACCCGAATTTGTTGTAGTGTAAGGGCCATGGGAGTTTCCTATTAAGCTGATATTTGTTCCACTTCATCTATCATTGCGTTAATTTATGATAATGTTGGATGGAAAACACATGTTATGGTGGGCCTTAGGAACTTAAATGGTGGAAATCATTATCACCACCTTTATCTAGGTGTGGCCCATTTAATGTACGTATGACCATGTGAGGAGGCCCATCTTGATGTATTGTGGCCCGTCCAGTGGGGCCCACCTTAATGTATAGGAGGTCCATGTTATGAGGCCCACTTTGATGTATTTTGTGGTCCATTCGAGGTGCCCATCTTGATGCATGTACTCCTTATTCACCGTCCAGTAGCTACTGGACGGTGGGGCCCTCCTTACTATATGTTATTATATGTGCTGAATAAGCAGACCGTCCATATGTAGTGTGGGCCGGCATGATGTATTTATTTATCCTCACCGCTCAATCTCTGGCCGTGGGATGTGGAACCTGTGCGACATATGTATTTTGTTCCATGCAGTCCATCTGTGTGAGGCCCACCTTGATGCATCCGTTGTACACATGGATCCCACATGATACATATGTTTTTATATCCATACTGTCCAACTATTTGGATGGGATGCACCATGATGTATTTTTTTTATCCTCGCCATCCAGGGCAGGCACCCCATTATGATATATATCAGGGTCCATGGGTTGAGGCCTATTGAGATGTATTCAAAGCCCATTTGGTAAGGCTCATTGTAATGTATTTAGAACCCGTGAGCAGATCCCACCTCATATGATCCACCCTAACCGTCCAGGTCATATAGGGCCAGCCTCAATGAATGTTTTACTCACACCGTCCGTGGGATGTGTGACCCACTAGATGTATGCATTCTATATCCACACTAACCATCTGGTGGGGCCCATCTACTGCATGTGCAGGGCCTACCTATTGTGCATTTGTGCAGCTCATTGATGCAACCCACTTGATGTGCATGAGCCCAATTAGTGCGACTCATTGATGCAAGGCCCGTTATGATATGTTAGAGGCCCATTAGGATGTGTTTATGGCCCATTTGGTACGGCCCACAGAGATGTATTTTCGGCCCATGGGTCGAGGCCCATTGCGATGTATTTTCAGCCCGTATGTCGTGTCCCATTATAACATGTTTCCAGCCCAGTTAATGAGGCCCGACTTGATGTGTATAAGGCCCATTAGTGCGGCTCATTGATGCGGCCCACTTGTTGGATTAACGCCCATTGATGCAGCCCAATAATGCGACCCACCGTGATGTGTATATTAGGCTAATGGTGCGGCCCAATGTATCGACCCACCGTGATGTGTAGGCTCACGTGCTGCATGTATAAGGCCCACCTGTGATGACTATTTGAGGTCACCTGTTGGATATTTGGGCCCACCTTATGTTTGACTCTACATGGGTCACTACTTGGGAGCAATGTTGGTTGAATATCCACATTGATGGGTAATAATAGTTAGATGTCCTCATTGTAACCTTCCCTTAGGCCTTGTTAGGCCCATTCTCTTCGTGGGTTAACCCAAATAGTGGGCCCTGTTCACCATAGAGAGATGGCTCCGTGCTATCGGATTAGTATAACCACGGCAGAGAGCCGATCTTTACATTATTGTTGATTAGTTGTCCATCTATGGACCCCGCCTTATTTATACATGTTGATCATTGGTACCGATTATCGAAGCCGATCCCGAGTGTCGATTTCGAGTATTGAGGCCGAATATCGAGGCCAATTGTTAAGGCCCAATGCGATGTATATGCAGCCCGTATTTGAGGACCGTTGTGATGTGCATTCAGGCCGTATTTAAGGCTTAATATGATGTATATGAGGCATATGCGATGAGACCCATTGGGATGCATTTGAGGACCAGGCTATAGAGCCCATTATGATGTGTGTTAGGCCCATAGAAAGGCCCATTGTGATGTATTCATGGCCCATTCGATGTATTCGAGACCCATGTGTAGGGCCCACATATCATGTATTTGAGGCCCATGAGCATGGCCCGCCTGTTGTGTATATGTGTCCCTTGAGTAAGGCCCACTGTGTTGTATATCAGGCCTTTATGTGAGACCGAAGGCCCATTATATGTTTGGCTCTATGTGGACCATTCCTTGAGGGCAATGTTGGTTAAATGTCCACATTGTCGAGGTCAATTGTCGATGCCAGTTGTTGATACCGATTATGAGTATGTGACAGCATAGCATCATGATACATGCCCATACGCATCATCTGCATGTTTGTTATGAGATGTAGTTGATCATTGCATATGTCATTGAGCATGTTGTTATGAGACTCCCTGATAGGTGAAGGTTATCTCACATGAGCACGTGGTATGCGCAGGATTGATACATAACTGGATTGTATGACTCTTACATCTCGTATTATGATTACTGTATGCCCTAGCGACATCAGGGCCGAAGCCTCCACAGGCATATCATGGATGGTCAAATAGGACACCAAAAATGTTTGGTTCTAGCATACGGGCGTCATAGATATCCCTGGGTGAAAATTCCTAAACCTCCGTGGCCAGGAGACGCCCCAACGTCGAGACCGAGTGGATACATAAGCGCCCAAGTACCGAATAGCAGGAGGCCGCATCTCCCACTGTGTCGTGGTCAGTTGGGAGGGGGTGTGGCCTTACCCGCTCGAGAGTAGGGGGCAATACTAGGCTGAGTTTGACCAGCTCGTGAATGGGTCCGCTATTGACGTACCGGATAGGTATTGGCAGACTATTAGCCAGGCGGATGGTGAGGTTCCTTACGCTCACTTGGACTGTGCGGCTAGGAGAGCGGCAGTGCCATTTAGAGTATACTAAACTCCGGTGATGATCCTAGAGATGAACTGTACTGATATGTGGATTTAGTGAGTAGGAGTTGCATATTCATTCATGAATTCATTCATTCACTATCCACTCGGGTTGGTGGTGCGCAACTATTTGTTACGTGTGCCTTCGCAATGGCCAGGATTTCAGTTGGGGCGCGTGACTAACTTGAGATCAAGAGTTTACGACATTAAGTCTGACTATCCAAATTTAGGTATGAGACTGGTTTGGATAGAAGTCCCTTGTGATGGACCTCATAGCTTGCGATACTACGTACTATCATCCCGACCTCACACTCCGACATGGTCATTCCATTCACACCGCATATGGCATTTTGAGTTACTACGTTTCTGCATTTATATGGTCTATATACGGCTGATGTTATTCATAAACTCATTAGGAATTGTATATTGCATCGCATCCTCGGCATCTGATATTTGGCTTTTTATGACTCCTTATTTGCATAGCTGTTCTATATTGCTTACTCTGTTATCTTATGATTTATGATCTTGTCAGTATTTCTGCTTACTTTGATAATTCATGATCTTATCAATCTTTCTGCTTATTCCGATAATGTACGATTTATGGATTACCAGTATTTCCGGCATTGTATGATGATGGCATTGTATTGAATACTTGACACTTACCCTGTGCACACACCTACACCACCCTCTAAACTTTTTATAAGCTTATGCACGATAAATGTGTGCAGATGATAATAGGTTGCAGCAGTGTTGAGCTTGGAGCGTGCAGCGGTCTTCTGGAGCTTGACTTTCAATTGATGTATTTTCCTTTCAGCATTGTACTCAAATGATTATATTAGTGGATATATGATGATGATGTTGCCTTTATGATTTGGGTATACGTATGGTTATGCTTATTACGAGTTAAATGTATACAAAAAAAATTCCTCCTTATAGGATCCCAGGATCGGAATCTGGCGTATGAACGCTAGGAGCTGAAAATGGGGTACTACGGAGGCTGTCGGCACCAGATTCGGCAATCGGGATTTCTGTGAATCCGATTTCCAGGTTTGGGGCATGACATCAGATGTGTAATCCATTTTCAGAGGACAAACCCCATACTCTAACTATCGCCTGATCATCTTAAGTAACACTGTACAAGTGGTTGAATAGGTGACCGATCTTATTAGAATTCGGTCATATATGGTCAATTTCCAACGTATCTGCGTATCTTGGCACTTGGGGTCATAAGCTGTTCTGTTTGAATTGAGTTGCACATTCAATTCTAGCACATCTGCACTAATCACGTGATTGAGATTGAAATAATAACAACATGCATATTTGAGATGCTTTCTGGATAAGAAAGTATCAAGATAGATCCGAAACTACTAGCTTCTCGGATATTCCTTTCATAGCTAATTCTTTTAATGGGAAATGTTCATGGCTCACTAATCAGACTTGAGATCAGTCTTGGATATGTCAAAATTCCTCTGATGAAGACAACTAGACCAAGATCATCGTACAAGAAATTGAATCTAATCATGGACCTTAAATTGATCATGGTTTCTCATCTGGTGGCCCACCTCCTCAACTTCTAATTGAAGTGTTGGACAGTTCAAATGGTCTGAAATATTGGTTGGATTTGACACTTGATACTAATTTGTTATCGTATCATATTAGATCTAAATCTAGTTCTCTTGATCCCAATAGAACTATGACAATAGGATTGAGTTAAAGGGCTCTCCCATTCTTTTAATTCCGATCGATGTACATAATTAGGACCTGATATAAATGTGTTTCTCTTTTTATTTGGGACCAACCCATAGCCATATCTTCTCGGATGTCAATCCAATCTTCACATATTCGGAACCTTCTTAATTGTTGCATATGACTCTCCAAACATACCAGGAAAGATCTCTCATTTTGAAAGGATCGCGACAGATCACCTTGCGGAGTGTATCATAGCAGGATATATGATAAAATCTACTCTCTTAGCAAATCTTTTATATATGTGCTACGGATCGTGGCCACATAGCATCCATATGTGACGGCTTTTTACTGGTCTAAATGAAGGCGTGTAAATGAGTTTAAACACTACCATGATATTTTGGGGTCCATTTTTTGCCATAAGCTTCAACCATAAGACCTATCTGATAGACTGTCGAGATGCATCCAGTAGAAAACAATGTGTACACTGTAGAGTCCACATCATCTGTCAGTCTTTGGGAACAAGATTGACCATCATTCAGACCGAATGGATTAACAGAATGATTAATTTGAACGTCTCCCGGCGACCGAGACGTTTGATAGATGGGCCCTCACCGTAAGGTCCACCTTGATAATATGTTGCAAATCTACTCCGCCCATTCATTTTTCCAGCCCATTTTACGTCACCTTCCCAAAAATTAATCACATCCAAATATCAGGTGGACCACACACAAGAAACAGTGATGATTGAACATTCACCATTTAAAACTTCCTAAGGCTCACATTAAGCAGATCTATAATGTTTCTTTGTCATCCAACCCCTTGATAAGCTCAAAAAGAACAGGATGAAGGGAAAATGTAAAGATTAGCTATCCAAAACTTTTGTGGCCTAAAAAAGCTTTTAATTGTCATTCATGACTTTTTTCAGTGGTGTGGTCAACCGAGATTTGGATATGCTTAATTTTTGAGATACTGTCCTTGAATGATCTCGAAAAACGCATGGACAGTGTGGATATGAAATAAATTCTTCAAGGTGGCCCCCCCACGGTAAGGGTAACACCAACTAAGCTGTTACTCCAGCAACTGCAAATCCACTGGCGGGAAATACCCAAAATCTCCAATATCAGACTGATGATGATATACTCTTTTCCCAACCATCTGTCCACCGGCCACTAATCAAAATGTCAGGTTCTTCAAATTGGTGAGATTTTTAGGTAGATCTATCCACAGCGGGGGCTAGATATCAGATCAATGATCTGGATTAGTGTGACGAATATCTCCATGATTTTGAAAATATCGTGACCCTAAAATATATTAAATGATGTTATCGCGAAAGTTAATATCGTGTTTTTTTAGGTGATATTGATATTATCATGAAAATTAATATCGAAAGTATTAAAAACCTTGACGATTTTTTTTTTTAATATCCACGTCACCCATCCGTTTTCTCAGATAATTGAAGGACGTTATTTCAAAACTTTAAGCGTATACAAATGTCTGGCAGAACACAACACTGGAAATAAGTGGTGAATAACCATTAAAAGATTTTTATAGGTCACAATGAGTTTTGGATCAAGCTAATATTTCTAATTTACCCTTATTCAGTTTTTATTGACTTTATCAATGGTTTGGATGGAAAATAAATATTAAGAATCTTCTTACAATGGGCCTTGCGATCAATCATCACTGTTCCTTGCGGTACGGTCCAGCTAAGATTTGGATGTGCTTAATTTTTAGGACAGTGTACTAAAATGGGCTGTAAAAACGGATGGACGGAGTGAATATACAAGATATGATTGAGGTGGGCACTACGGTAATGGTAACACCGAGTAACACCTAATCCGCGGAGTACAGAGATATACTTGTCCCGGGACTGCGTGGGACCCACAGATACGTCCGTGGAAAATCCACTCCGTCCATATGTTTTTAAAATAATACAATAGGATATGCCTCTAGAAATAAGGCAGACAAAAAATTCAGGTGTGCCACACCGACAAAACAATGGGAACAGAAATGTCCACTATTGAAACCTCTGGAGCTGATGATGATGTTTATATACCATCCAAACTTTCCATATGGTTATTAGAACTCATATAAACTGTACGAACAAATATCATCACGATACAAAACTTATGTCACCGCCCGGAGTTCAATTCCCTCCGTTTCCTGTTGTATGGCCCACATGAGTTCTTTATCTATCTGATTTTTAAAATCCTGTCTTATTGTGGTATTTCAAAACCGATGTACGGAGTGGATTTTTACTGATATATCTGTGGGCCGCACGTAACCCCGGGCACAGAAATCACGGGCAATCCGCTTCCGTCATAATCTTGGGGAATTCTAAGCTAAGTACATTCGGATTCGTGAGATTGGGGTAGTGCTTCACAAAAGATCTGTCAATGTGGCATAGTCCAATGATATCCGGACCATTCATAAGGCAGGTCCCACTATGAACGGCCCATCCCAGAAAATAAGACTGATCATCTCATAAAGTTGGACAACATGTTTGTTGAAACCCTTGGTACATATCCTAACCTTCTATGTCCTTGTACGAATTTTTCCTGCTTGATGAGTGGACCGCCTGACTTTTGGACCAGGGAAGAATGATGATAGGAACTGAAGAATGGCGGTGATCTTGCACAGAGTTGCCACGTTCGCACGAATCATGGAGCCGGTAAAACCGGACGCGGATTTCCCGGAAAGTTTCCGCGCTGGGAATCTAGGTGGGGCCCACCGTGATGTTTGTGAGAAATCCACCCGATCTATCAGTTTTTGGAGCTCATTTTAGGAAATTTGGGGAAAATGAGCTGATTCAAGACTCATATGGGCCACACGAGAGAAAACAGTAGGTCACCGTTGATACATTTGAATGGCCACAAAAGTTTTGCTTTTTAATATCAGGCTAAGACCTTTTTTAGTTATAAATTCATCCCAGTGGGAATGACCTTACAAACGGTTTGGATGTCATATAAACATCAAGGTGAATCTAAAAATGAGCTGATCCAAGACTCATATATCATGCTAAGATTTTTCCCTCTTGTGTGGTTCGCTTCCTGACTTTTCTTTTTGTCACCGGTACCAAAATGATCTCAGAAAACGGATGGACGGGGTGGATTTATCACAAACATAACGGTAGACCGCACCTATATTCTAAAAACCTGCTGTAAAGCACTCTAGGCTCTGTGGGGCCCCAGGTTGTATGGGTAAAATCCATTCCGTTAATCAGGTTTTATCGTTGAGACTATGGGGATGGGATACCGACCATAGGTTTTTACGTGGTTGGAGATTTTTTTTATTTTTATTTTAAATCTGGCTGATCTTCTGTATATACGGTTCTAATAGGGTTTCCCACCTGATGGGCGGAGTGGATTTACACATACAGTACAGTGGGCCGGATAGAGCTCGGGTATCTCTAACCGCTGCGTAAAACAGGCGTCGTAGAATCTCTGTCCAGATCAAGGTGGCAGACTCATCAAATGACTTTGGATTGCCGTTCTTCTTTGTCAGGAGCAGATTGCCTTTGGCACCACGATCTGTGGGACTCGGCCTTGATGTAAAACGCCGTCCATCCATTTTGCCAGCTCATTTAAGGTCTTGAGCCTAAAAATGATGTAGATTCAAAGCTCAAGTGTACCACCAATCAAAGTTTTAAAATGATTATTTCACCAATAAACAAATGTCCACACATCATAGTTTATGATTATTTCACCGGTCTGATTTTTGCGTCAGAATTTAGTGACAACAATTTTTACAATTTAGTTAGTTTACATTAAATTAATATATGCAAATTATAACATCTCTAAGTGCCTGTGCATCAAGCATCACATGCTGGCGAGAGTATCAAATAATTCTCTTCAAGTTTCCGGCCCATGCCAGGTCAACATAACCATTGTTGATACAAGAATCTGGAACACCTTCCACCACGCCCTGGTCTTTCATAAAGCGGTTAACAAAGGAGACCTTGGCTCAAACAAAGGACCCTCCGATGCCAAAGTCAAGATAGGAAAACTGGGTCTAAGTTGTGTAGAATAGATAGAGGTGTGAGATATTGCGTACATGTTGCAATGGATTTCTCTGGTATTTATAACTGTGGGGTGAAGAGATCATGACCGTCAATCTCGGCACAATTTATTTCATCAAGCAGATGTCGCACGCACGGAGATATCGGCCTCTATCTTTGGATCGTGCGCCGAATCACTCCCGTATGCCTTAATGGGACATCTACGGGCGTGATGTTCGACCACGTCCATACTTGGGTTAGTTCTACAACTCGGTCTCCCAAGCTTATGGTCGGGTCTTATAGTCGGAGAATAGGAATAAGAGTCCGCTGGGCGTATTTGTTCTGGTCTTAGTCCTTGGCCTCGGAGTCGAGAATGAGTTATGCTTGGCTAATCCAGGGCCATAATTCTTCAGATGAGGATTCCGATCTAGAGCCGTGACTCCTCGCAGGAGAGCTCGGCTTGGTTGACCCGAGGTCGTAGTTCCCTGGAGAAGAGCTTAGCTTAGCCAACACAGGACCATAATTCGGAAGCTTAATTGAACCCGATGTAATATTTCCCTTCCGAGACCTTATGAATCAGTTCGGCTTACCCAAATTTGCCTTTATTGGTCTTGCTCAAATTTTCCCGTAACAGCCATGATGAAGCTACTACGACTGCCTAACACGAGCAATTATCCTATCCAAGGTCATCAAAAGTCCATGGTTTATCCCAACAAATAGATGGATCGTATCTTTCATTGTAATGTAGATATCATGCACGTGCACATTGATTCGCAATGTATATATTTCAAATCCATGGGGGATAAAGAAGAATTGATTTTCAACTTGAAATTTTCAAGAAGATTTTATTATATATTCATAATAATAATTAAATAAAATGAAGAAATAAAACAAAAAATAAATAAATCCCCAACGTCAAAAGTTCCTCATCTCCTGTTCAAATGGTCTTTTCGGCACGTGAAATCCCAGCATCCTTTCCCGTACTGCTTCGTTCAACGGCCTGCTCATTAGGAAAAAAAATTTTGACACTCAGTCCTAGTGATGGATGATACACAGGCGATTAAAATTGCATAATTGGAATACAAGTAATTAAGGTAAAAACGTACATATCATGTTTACTAGCTTAGATGTATGGTTAACCAAACATCAATCTTAAATTACGGTTCTAGACATCAATCACACTCCCTATATTTTTTTTACACTGTCCATTTAATGGAAAATTTTCCTGTGAATGAGGAAATCGGTTGGATTTTATTTTTATCAAATAGGTGATTTTCTGTTGGGGATTACAAGATGGACGGTTTGGATCAACTATATAATTCCACTCTCATTCCACGTTTTAGTATCTGTATATAAGCTATAATAGTAAGGTAGAGTATCAAATATTTTATCATAGAATGTGTTTTCAACGCAGAATCGCCAACTGTCAATTCAGTTAGGGCCTGTTTGGATTCAAGATCTGGTTGTATTGTATTGTATCGGGTGGTGTTCACGTATACGCTGGGCGATATTCAAAATACATCCAGTGTAGACGTGCCACTAACCAATATTTGGATAGGATGTATTACTCTAGCATGTATACAATTTCATGTCAGATCAATGTTTGGAAACGACCGGATAAGGGTCACACGATATATATATGTGCATGTAGTGGAGCTCATTCACTATTCCATTGAATGATCTGAGCCATTCATTCACTTCAGAGGATGGGCATTACCCATGTCTAGGTGTCCTTTTGTTTCGATGCAAACTATTGCAGAGTCTCAACCGTTAAACATGAAATGGACGGCGGAGTAAACACCCTCATGGGCCATGCTGATTTCACTCCAAAAGTACTCCCTTCCGAATGGTTTTTCTTCCTAAATCCAATGGACAGAGTGGATTTTCCAAGAAACTTCAATAAGTGAGCCACCAAACTTCATAGAGTCGACGTACGTCGACTCTGCTGCCAACCAGAGGTTCCGTCTTTTCATTGTGGGCCACCATCATGCAGTAAAAGGTAGATCTGAACCATTCATCAGGTAGAGGGAGAAAAACCCATTAAAAACATGTTGACCTTTCATGGCCACGTACTTCCTCATGATCGCTACAATGATCAAAAGAAGACCATTCGGCTGTTGTTTTAACTTGATTGTCTCAGTAGGCCACATCATCGGATGATCAAAGCTCATCATTCATGGTTTAAATCTCGAGAGGAAGATGATGGACGGTATGGATTTGTCAAAAGACAGTTATATTGGGCATTACCAGCAACACAGTGAAAGAAGAAAATGCTTTCTTCCTGTTTACGTCTGACTGAACGTTCGGCCGGTTGCGTGGTACAATCTACTAAAAGAAAGAGGGTTTTTAGCGACGAAACTTTTTTAATTTTCATCGCTAAAGGCTGTAAACAATTTTCGAAAACAATCTAAATCCTTACTTTTAGCTACAAAAATTTCCTTAGCTAAAAAACGTGGATGAGACTTTTAGCGACAAACATTTTCATAGTTAAAGGCTGTAAACAATTTTTGAAAAAAATCCAAAGGTTTACTTTTAGCTACGAAAATTTTTGTAGCTAAAAAATGAGGATGAGACTTTTAGCGACGAACATTTTCATCGTTAAAGGCTGTAAACAATTTTTGAAACAAATCCAAAGGTTTACTTTTAGCTACGAAAATTTTCATAACTTAAAAACATGGATGAGACTTTTAGCAGCGAAAATTTTAGTCGCTAAAGGTTGTAAACAATTTTTCAAAAAAATCAATAGACTTACTTTTAGCTACGAAATTTTCGTAGCTAAAAAATGTGGATGAGACTTTTAGTGGCGAAAATTTTCGTCGCTAAAAAAACGTGGATGAGACTTTCCGTGATGAACTTTTAGCAACGAACATTTTCGTCACTAAAGGTTGCAAACAATTTTTGGCAAAAATCGATTGGCTTACTTTTAGCTACGAAAATTTTCGTAGCTAAAAAACATGGACGAGACTTTTAATGATGAAAATTTTTGTCTCTAAAGGCTGTAAGCAATTTTTCTAAAAAATTCGAAAGGTTTACTTTTAGCTACGAAAAGTTTCATAGCTAAAAAATGTGAATGAGACTTTTAGCGACGAAAATTTTGCGTTGCTAAAGGCTGTAAACAAATTTTTAAAAATATCAAAAGGTTTACTTTTAGCTACGAAAATATTCGTAGCTAAAAAACGTGGATGTGACTTTTAACTACGAAAATATTCATCGCTAACAATTTTTCCAAAACACTTGAAAGGTTTACTTTTAGGTACGAAAATTTTGCGTAGCTAAAAAACACGAATGAGACTTTTAGCTACGAAAAGTTTCGTCACTAAAGGTTGTAAACAATTTTTGAAAAAAATGAAAGGTTTATTTTTTGGGCCCACCGAGATGTGATTCACAAATCTAGCCCATCCATTATGTGTATGTCTTATTTACCCCTATCCATCCATTTTGCCAACTTATTTTAGCCAATGAGGCCAAAAATAGGGCAGATCCAAATCTCTGGAAAATTATGGAAACTTTTTGGGGCCAACAAAATTATGGATCATGTTGATATATGTGTTTTCCTTTCATCTTTGCCTGTGATGTTATCAACATGTTGGATGAGAAATAAACATTACAGTAGGCCATAGGTAGTTTTTAAATGTTGACGTTCGATCATCATTGTTTTCCTGCGGTGTGGTCCACTTGAGATTTTAATCTAACTCATTTTTGAGCTTATGCCCTAACTTTATATAGAAAAATGGATGGACGATGTGGATAAAACACATACATCATCGTAGCCTATAAAGCTTTGACTCCTGGACTGTTGTTGTTGGGGTCACTTGCCAAACTGCATGTAAATCCCTCCACTCTGTCCATCTATTTTGACAGATCATTTTAGGTTATGATACCAAAAAAGAGGCAGATGGAGACTTTGGTGGACCACACCACAGGAAACAGGGGTCACAACTGTAGTCATTTAGGTGGGGCCTATATAGTTCCACAATAATGTCCACCACAAAAATTCATCTATATAGATCATTTCAAGGCATGGGTCAAAGAATGAGGCAGATCAAAATCTCAAGTTGATCCACCACAAAAAAAAAAAAGAAAAAAGAAAAAAGAAAAAAAAGTAGGGATTGAACGCTTACTAATAAAAAATTTCAGAGGACTACAGAAGTCTTGGATCAAGCTAATATTTGATTTTTATCTTCATCCATGTCTTTTTTTTAAACTTATTAACAAGTTAGATCTCAAATAAACATCATAGCGGCCCTAGGAAAGTTTCAACGGTGGGTGTCACTGTCCCCATTGTTTTCGGTGGTGGGGCCACTTGTGATTTGGATCTGACTCGTTCTTTTGATCATCCTATAAAATGATCTCTCCAAATGAATGGACGATGTTGATATAATACATACATCATGGTGGGGCACACACATCTGACTCCTTTTTTGGATCGATTGTTAAAATAATCCGTTAAAATGAATGGACGAAGTGGATAAATAACATACATCACGATGGGCCCCACAAGACTTAAAAACTAAGAGACGGATTGGCTACTCCCCCTGACACCAGCCTCATGGCTGGTGGTCGGTGCTCCGTGGGGCCCACCATGATGTATGTGTTTCATCCATTCCGTTCATCCATTTTTACATATCATTTTAGTAATTTACAAAAAAAAAAAAATTATAGGGATATAAATCTTAGGTGGACCACACCACAGGAAAAAAATAATGATTGGATATCCACTATCAAAATCCTCCTAAGGCCTAATGTACTGTTTATTTGACATCTAATCTGTTGATTAGGTCATAAATACCCAGATGAAGGGAAAAAATAAATATCAGCTTGATCCAAAACTTTTATGGCCCTTAAAACGTTTTTAATGGTCAACATTCATTAAACACTGTTTCTTGTAATGTGGTCCACTTGAGATTAAGATATAACTCATTTTTTCCATAGGAAACCGTGGGAATAATGTTTCCACCATTGAAACCTTTTTATAGCTCATGATGATGCTTATTTGTCATCCAACTTGTTCTTAATATCACAAAGACATGGATGAAATGAAAACACAAATATCAGATTGATCTAAAACTTTTGTGGCCCCCATGAAATTTTCAATGGTAGATGTTCAATTCACACTCTTTCCGGTAGTGTGGTCCATTTGAGCTTTGGATATGCTTCATTTTTAGCCCACAATGATGTAAGTGTTTTATCCACACTATCAATCCATTTTTCCCGATCATTTTAGTAGTTAAGCCCAAAATTAAAGCATATCCAAGGCTCAAGTGGACCATACCACATGTAACAGTGGGAATAATGATTTCAACCGTTGAAATCTTCCTATGGCCTGATTTTTATTTGTCATCCAACTTGTTCAATGGGCCTTACAAGGATTTTAATGATGGATATCTAATTACTATTGTTTTCATGTGGTGTGGTCTACCTGATATTTATATACCTCTCACTCTTGGGCCCCACCATTAAAAACTTCTAAAGGCCATGAAAGTTTTACATCAAGCTGATATTTGTGTTTTACCTTATTTCATGTCTTTGTGGGCGTATATGTTTATTTTTCATCCAATCTGTTCATAAGGCCACATGTATGCGTATGAGGAGTAAAAACACACTACTAAAAAAAAATGACTAAGGATACAGAACATGTTGGATTTTAGCTAACGATATGAACTAGAGTTGGTACACTACTAGAAATGAATGGTCCTAGAAGGGACTTCTTGAGGCCCATCACAATATATGTGTTTTATCTAATCCGTCCATCTATTTTAAAATATAATTTTATGGTATCTTCCTACAAAAATAAGGTATATTAAAGGCTAAAGTGGACCACATGGTAGGAAACAATAGAGATTAAATCACACATGATTCCTATGGCGTGGTCCAGTTTGACGTTCAATATAACTCATTTTTAATATCATTTGGTGAATTTATTTATAAAAATAAATGGATGGAATGGATAAACCATATACATCATGGTGGGCCCCACGTAGGTACCCAATCCATGCCAAAAAAATTGGGCGCACTTAAAACACTGCCGCGCGCCGAAATGAATATGCAGCCCTCCCTATTCCTCTCTCTCTCTCACTCTGTCTACGCCCAAAACCAGAAATCCCTCTCACCCTCACTCGCCCTCTCCCTCGCCCTCTCCCTCTCCCTCTCTCCCTCTCTCTCAATCTCGCTGCCGTTCTCGTGGGCTCAACAGGTTGACAACCCTAAAAGGCCTCTCTCTCTCTCTCTCTCTCTCTCTCTCTCTCTCTCTCTCTCTCTCCTTCTGTCAATCTCTCTTCCTCTCGATCGGACTAGTAGCTACGCTCAACTGCAACAGCCTGGTAACCTATCTTTACGCTCAGGGGTTTGAATCTATTGAGCGCATTGACGAACGGGGTTGAGATATGGGTTAGGGTTTTGATTTGAGCACATGATTCTTGAAATCGAAGTTAATGGAGTGGAAATCTATTCTAATTTTGGATTCAAATGCCAGCCTCATAGAAAAATTGCATGCTCAGGGTTTTCATTCAGGCCAGCATTTATACAGGTATGGTGTTCATAAATCTGTTTGATTCATCTTGCAGGCCACAATATGGATTGGGAATGAACTGAAGGGCTCCTCCATTGAACAATCCCAACCATCTAATCAGTATACTTGCCTCCTATCGCATATTATGTGTTGAGCCTATTGGTCATATTTCCATTTTAATTGTACATTTATAGGAAAGTCATTGACTGGCTAGGATTTTTTGATTGAGGATATTTTTAGTCCATTGCAAAGCTCCTTTTATTTTTATTTTTTATTTTTTATTTTTTTATTTTTTTTTCTTTCTATTTTTCATGGAGACTGGTTGATTTTTAGGAAGTTTTTTCTTTCCTCTAATTTTTTATTATTGAATGTTTTTTTTTTCTATTGGCTTTGATTTTTCGGAAGGCAATAAATTTTGTTTATGGCCTTATTTAGTATGGTTTGTGTCGCTAAGAATGAAGGATTTAGATTAAATAATTGCCTTTTAAGAAAGCATGCACGATTATATGATGCTTGTTAGATATTTGATGAAATGGGCATGTCAAGTTTGGTTGTTTGGATGATGCTTATTAGATATTTGATGAAATGCCTAGGAGAAATCTTGGTTGGGTAGAAGTAATTCCATAGTTTGTGTATGAAATAAGTATTCTTTTATTTAGCAAAGAATACTGAAATCTTGTTTGGTTGTTTGGAGGATGAAAGGGGAGTTTGATGGGGTGGTGATGATGGTCACCTTGAGGCCTCTACATGAGAGGGCCTTGGAGAGTTCTAGCCAAGGGATGGTGTGGCCCAAGGCCTTGATTGGGAAAATGACCACATGGGGCTCTTTGGATTCCATGGGAAATGGGCTATGTTAATGGAGACTGATTTGGGCTAACGGAGTTGTGAGGTCTTTATAGGGTTTAGTGGGTCATTAATGTGGTGGCCCCATCCCAGGAAAAGATTCCACACTTTGGCAGAGTGGGATGGATGAATGATGATACGCAGGCACTTGGAAATTGCAAGGGTGGAATACAAGTGACAGTCCAAATCATGACCTCCTTTAACTGTATCAAGAACCTCCATTACACTTGGAAATCAACTCTTTTCGCCCATACTGCATTACTAGGTATGGAAAACATTTCTTGTCATGCAGGTAGCAAACAAATCTCATTCCACATTTATGTTATATTTCAATAAGCTTTTTAAGATGGTTGGTGCTTTTATTATTCCACATGAAGGAAGAAATAGATAAGCTTCTTTTTAAAATAAATTTCTCTAGTTGCAGATAATAATCATGACTTTGAATTGGGATTTTCCCCTTCAATCCATATGCAATGGCTAGCATTGGAGAGTGACCATGAACAGAGAGATTGTGCAGTGAGAATGGATTTCCATTTAAGGAGTACATGTGCTTCTGAATACATGATGATAATGTGTTCAAATTGGAAGAAACCAATGTATCTCACATTAGTAAGACGTGAGAGTGATTTCTTTGAGTTCATGGTTATGTTGTGATTTTTTATGATCTTTGGTGCTCGTTTATATTAGAACATTTCCAGCTTCTTTCACTGTTGAGGAATGTAATTTTGCAGGTGGGTGCCAATGCCAGCAGCCCAGATGAATCAATGTGGCACATGTGTGTGAGATCCAGACTGTTCATCAGCTACGTTCCAAGTGAATATTCCTTGGCCCAAAGATCCAGCCGGCACATCTGTCAGGTGGGTTAGAAGTGGAGGGAAAAAAAAGGATGGCTACATAGTGAGTAGAAGGATTAACCAACTGTCTGCAACTAACATCCCCGTCTCGCCCACTTTGATGAGTGGCCTTAATTTCAGGTTAGAAAGCATCCACTGCATATGCTTGATGAACATCCCAGATCTTGTATGCATGTGCCATGACGCATGTGTGGGGCTTGTTTTTGGAGCATTCATTTGTGTGCTTCAAATAGCATTTCCTTGTATTCATTGAGAAGCAGTTACTAACTTTATGGCACCAAAAGCCTAGCAATGGTGGTGCAATATAATCTCCAATATGTGTATTTTGGGAATGGTCCATGAAACATGATTGCATCGATGGTGCTTATAAAATAAGCTTGTGGTTTTACATCGTTATCTCACATCCAACCGAGGAAATTCTCTCAATAGCTATAATGCAAGTCCAAGAATATGTAGTTGGCTCCGACTTATTTTTTTGAAGCTGGTATAAGTAGGGTTGATGTTTTAGAGCTCCTAAATTATTGGACTTATTACATTTCCCTTGCTTATAGGATTATGTTGCAACAAGATGGTATAGAGCTCCTGAATTGTGTGGATCCCTTTTTCTCTAAGGTGCATGAATTTTAGTTGGCCAGATATGTGGAATCAGTTTGATAATTCAAAGCCTGCCTCCACTTTTCTTACTTTGTGGAGTCACTGCTTCAAAATCTACATTACATGAGTTAGTAATGACATGAAACTACCATCTTGTAATTAAAAATTCCTTTGTACATGTGGCATGATGTTTTGGACAGAAAACAGCATGGTCACCCAAAAGGTTGAAAGATATCTATCCTTGATTTCTGCTTACAAAGTAAGCCTGTAGTGGCTCACCTCATCTCATCTATGAGAAGTTTCTTGTCTCATGCCTCCTAATTGAAGAGATTTGTGGATGTTCATAAAGTAGTTCAGGTCATCTCATTGTCATCATTTCTTCTTTCACTATATTTGTTTAATTAATTGATTTTTCGGGAGGATTGTTGAAGTAATGGTGTTTTCCCCCTTTTTCTTCTTTACTGTTTTCTTACAAACTCAATGGTGTGGTTTGAGGGTATTTTTATGTCTTTGTGCTACTGTGGAGCTGATAGTGCACTTGGAGCTATGGCCAGAAGCAACTTTTCTTCTGTATATATTACATATGGAAATCCCAAGTCTGCTTGTATCTTTAATTTCAGGTTCCATTTTGTTAATGTCTACTAGTTCCATAAAATGGTGTTTGATCATTGCACACAATTGATAGCTTAGACATGGCAATTTTTAGGTGGGTCATTAGTTTACATTTATATTTGATAAAAATCATCTAAACAATGGAAAGGATCCTCTTGAGCTTATTTTTTAAATGGAAGCCTCCCATATAAAATGGACAATCAAGATCATTTAAATAGGAGCCTCTCCATCTCCATGAAGTTCAATGACCTTCAGTTCTCGTTTTGGTTACATTCATTTCTCTTCTGATGAAGGTTTTGTCTTTGATATTCGAAGTGAGAATGGGCTGGTAATGGCAAGTCACATCAAAAGTTAATTTGTCTTGTTGATATCTTTTTCTTTTAATTGGCTTGTTGAACTCATGTAAATTGCCTGAAAATTTAATTACATCTTTCTACTTTGTACTTTTTACTTTGTTTAAACTGCTGCTACATTTTGATATCCGTTTCTTGAGTTCTATGTTTCATAGTTTCTGACATTGCGGTATGGAGCAAGTTGAGAGCCTTCAATCCTTGTACCAGCTAATGCTTGTAATGAATTTTTATGAGTACTAGGTAGCCTATTAATGAAAACAATGTCTTTGTCCATAATACGTCTATTTATGATTTGACCAACTTTCAAATATGTATGTCCTTTTGAACCTTCCCTAATTGCACAAGTGGCTGAACCATCTCTGTATGTTACACATAATTTGTCATCCACTAGTTTCTGTAAATGAAAATAAGAGGATTGATCTTAACAGTATGGTCATCATGCACATAGACAGAAAATGCTTGCAATGAATGTTTATGAGTACTTGGTAATTTTGAAGTCCTTGGTTAGGGTTTGGGCTGGAAGTACGAGTGCTGGAGCCGACGCTTTTGGAGTCCGAACTGATTCTTTTGAAAAATAGAAAAATAGGAATATTAGTAAATATGGATTTTCTTGTTAAGAAGAAAATGGAAGGTAAAGAAGAGACATAACTGAAACTTTGCACTATGAAAAGTAATATTAACCATCTTACTTTCCTCGTTGAATTTGACGTCCAGGAAATGGACCTTTTCCAGAAAACCATGGATTTAAAACCATTAAATCCTTCTCAGAAATTTGAGTTTATTGAACTGAATTAAATTATTACAATTCAATTTTGTTGAATATCCAAACGCAAGGTTTCCATGAATTAAGCAAATGAATTCATTCTAACCCATTTTGTTGAATATCCAAACGCAAGGAGTTTTTATTTATTATTATTACTATTATTATTTTGTGATATGCAATAGCTTTTCAGAATTCATATGTAGGTGCATACTTGTGCTCATTCACATGGACTTTGACTATCTTTCTTAAATTTCTTTGGTTTTTCTAATTTTTGTATCTAATTTTGAATTTCTAGGCCCTAAAATAAGATTCGAGGTGCCGTCAACAATGCTAACAGAATCCTCCAGGTTAGATTGTTGATTGGACTTGATTTTATTTAAATGATCTTGATAATCTATTTTGTTTAAATGAGCAGACTCGGATGTGCGTCGAAGCTATCCGGATGTTGAGTGAGGGTCCTTGAAAGGTGGGAACCGCTGTTATGACCATGATGAAGCTGTCCATTTCCTATGGATAGCATTGGAGTGGCCTAGCCATTTGGACAGGCCGTGTTTATATCTGTATTTGCTCGAAATTGATGGAGCAGACCCAAATGTGCGTCGGAGCTATCCGGATGTTGAGCGGGGGTCCCTAGAAGGTGGGAACCGCTATTATGACCATGATGAAGCTGTCCATTTCCTATAAATAGCATTGGAGTGGCCTGACCATTTGGACAGGCCATATTTATGTATTTACTCGAAATTGATGGAGCAGACCCGGATGTGCGTCGGAACTATCCGGATGTTGAGCGGGGGTCCCTGGAAGGTGGGAACCGCTGTTATGACCATGATGAAGCTATCCATTTCCTATATACAGCATTGGAGTGACCTGGCCATTTAGACAGGCCATGTTTATGTATTTACTCGAAATTAATGGAGCAGACCCGGATGTGCGTCGGAGTTATCCGGATGTTGAGTGGGGGTGCCTGAAAGATGGGAGCTACTGTTATGACCATGATGAAGCTGTCCATTTCCTATGGACAGTATTGGAAGGGCCTGGCCAATTGGAGCAGGCCGTGTTTATATTTGTATTTGCAGGGACCACACCCTTAACCTATAACCTAAACCTATTCTCAAATCTCAAAACCTATAATTACAACCTAAACCTTAACTTAAAATTATAACCTATAACCTAAACTCAATTCCCTAAACTCTAACCTACAACCTAACCTAAACTTATATTTATAACCTAAACCTATTCTCAAATCCCAAAACCTATAACTATAAGCTAAACCTTAACCAAAAACCTATAACCTATAACTTAAACTCATTTCCCTAAACCTTAACCTACACCATAACCTAAACCTATACTTATAACCTAAACACATTCTCAAATCCCAAAACCTATAACTTAAACCTAAACCTTAACCTAAACCTATAACCTATAACCTAAACCTATAACCTAAACTCAATTCCCTAAACCTTAACCTATAACCTAACCTAAACTTATGCTAATAACCTAAACCTATTCTCAAATCCCAAAACCTATAACTATAACCTAAACCTTAACCAAAAACCTATAACCTATAACCTAAACTCAATTCCCTAAACTTAACCTACACCCTGACCTAAACCAATTCTCAAATCCCAAAACCTATAAACCTAAACCTATAACCTAATGCTATAACCTATAACCTAAACCTAAAACCTAAACCTAAACCTACACTTATAACCTATAACCTAAACCTAAACCTAAAACCCAAACGTAAACCCGATCTCGAACCCAAACCTGATTTCCTAAACCTAAACCTTAACGTATTCTCAAATCCCTGAACCTAAACCTATAATCTAAACTCAATTCCCTAAACCTTAACCTATAACCTAACCAAAACCTAAACCTATAACCTTAACCTAAACCTAAGCCTATACTTATAACCTAAACCTATTCTTACAACCTAAACCTATTCTCAAATCTCTAAACCTATAACCTAAACCTAAACCTTAACTTAAACCTATAACCTATAACCTAAACTTAAAACCTAAACCTAAACCTAAACCTACACTTATAACCTATAGCCAAAACCTAAACCTACAACCCAAACGTAAACCCGATCTTGAACTCGAACCCGATTTCCTAAACCTAAACCTTAAGGTATTCTCAAATCCCTAAACCTAAACCTACACTTAATCCTAATTTTAACTCTCTAACCTAAACATAAACCTAAACTTAAAAACCCAAACCGAAATCCGATCCCGAACTCGAACGCGATTTCCTAAACCTAAACTTATAACCTTAACCTAAACCTATTCTCAAATCTCAAAACCTATAACCTAAACCTAAACCTATATAACCTTAACCTAAACCTAAAACTTAACCTATAACCTAAACCATAACCTATAACCTTAACTTATAACCTAAACCTATAACTTAAACTCAATTTTCTAAACCTTAACCTATAACCTAACCTAAACCTAAACCTTAACATATTCTCAAATCCCTAAACCTAAACCTACACCTAATCCTAATCTCAACTCCCTAACCTAAACCTAAACCTAAACTTGAAAACCCAAACCTAAACCCAATCCTGAACCTGAACTTGATTTCCTAAACCTAAATATATAACCTTAACCTAAACCTATTCTCAAATCTCAAAACCTATAACCTAAACCTAAACCTTACCCTAAACCTAAACCTAAACCTTAACCTATAACCTAACCTAAACTTAAACCTATAACCCGAACCTGATTTCCTAAACCTAAACCTTAACATATTCTCAAATCCCTAAACCTAAACCTACACCTAATCCTAATCTCAACTCCCTAACCTAAACCTAAACCTAAATTTGAGAACCCAAATCAAAACCCGATCCCGAATACGAACCCGATTTCCTAAACCTAAACTTATAACCGTAACCTAAACCTATTCACAAATCTCAAAACCTATAACCTAAACTTAAACCTATATAACCCTAACCTAAATTTAAAAATTAACCTATAACCTAAACCTTAACCTATAACCTTAACTTATAACCTAAACCTATAACTTAAACTCAATTTCCTAAACCTTAACCTATAACTTAACCTAAACCTAACTCTATAACTCAAACCTGATTTCCTAAACCTAAAACTTAACGTATTCTCAAATCCCTAAACCTAAACCTACACCTAATCCTAATCTCAACTCCCTAACCTAAACCTAAACTTGAAAACCCAAACCTAAACCCAATCCCGAACCCGAACCCATTTTCCTAAACCTAAACTTATAACCTTAACTTAAACCTATTCTCAAATCCCAAAACCTATAACCTAAACTTAAACCTAAACCTAAACCTTAACCTAAACCTAAACCTTAACCTATAACCTAAATCTATAACCTAAACTCAATTTCCTAAACCTTAACCTATAACCTAACCTAAACTTAAACTTATAACTCGAAACCGATTTCCTAAACCTAAACGTTAACGTATTCTCAAATCCCTAAACCTAAACCTACACCTAATCCTAATCTCAACTCCCTAACCTAAACCTAAACCTAAACTTGACCCAAACCTAAACCCGATCCCGAACACGAACCCGATTTCCTAAACCTAAACTTATAACCTTAACCTAAACCTATTCTCAAATCCCAAAACCTATAACTATAACATAAACCTTAACCAAAAACCTATAACTTATAACCTAAACCTATAACCTAAACTCAATTCCCTAAACCTTAACCTACACCCTGACCTAAACCTATAGTTATAATCTAAACCTATTCTCAAATCTCAAAACCTATAAACCTAAACCTATAACCTAATGCTATAACCTATAACCTAAACCTAAAACCTAAACCTACACTTATAACCTATAACCTAAATCTAAACCTAAAACCCAAACATAAACCCGATCTCGAACCCGAACCCGATTTCCTAAACCTAAACCTTAACGTATTCTCATATCCCTGAACCTAAACCTATAACTTAAACTCAATTCGCTAAACCTTAACCTATAACCTAACCTAAACCTAAACATATAACCTTAACCTAAACCTAAGCCTATACTTATAACCTAAACCTATTCTTACAACCTAAACCTATTCTCAAATTCCAAAACCTATAACCTAAACCTAAACCTATAACCTATAACCCAAACTTAAAACCTAAACCTAAACCTAAACCTACACTTATAACCTATAGCCTAAACCTAAACCTAAAACCCAAACATAAACCCGATCTTGAACCCGAACCCGATTTCCTAAACTCAAACCTTAACGTATTCTCAAATCCCTAAACCTAAACCTACACTTAATCCTAATCTCAACTCCATAACCTAAATATAAACCTAAACTTGAAAACTCAAACCTAATCCCGATCCCGAACTCGAACGCGATTTCCTAAACCTAAACTTATAACCTTAACCTAAACCTATTCTCAAATATCAAAACCACCTAACCTATATAACCTTAACCTAAACCTAAAACTTAACCTATAACCTAAACCTTAACCTATAACCTTAACTTATAACCTAAACCTATAACTTAAACTCAATTTTCTAAACCTTAACCCATAACCTAACCTAAACCTAAACCTTAACGTATTCTCAAATCCTTAAACCTAAACCTACACCTAATCCTAATCTCAACTCCCTAACCTAAACCTAAACCTAAACTTGAAAACCCAAACCTAAACCCAATCCCGAACCCGAACCTGATTTCTTAAACTTAAACTTATAACCCTAACCTAAACATATTCTTAAATCTCAAAACCTAAACCTAAACCTAAACCTAAACCTAAACCTAAACCTTAACCTATAACCTAAACTCAATTTCCTAAACCTTAACCTATAACCTAACCTAAACCTAAACCTATAACCCGAACCTGATTTCCTAAACCTAAGCCTTAACATATTCTCAAATCCCTAAACCTAAACCTACACTTAATCCTAATCTCAACTCTGTAACCTAAACCTAAACCCGATCCCGAATACGAACCCGATTTCCTAAACCTAAACTTATAACCTTAACCTAAACTTATTCTCAAATCTCAAAACCTATAACCTAAACCTAAACCTAAAACTTAACCTATAACCTAAACCTTAACTTATAACCTTAACTTATAACCTAAACATATAAATTAAACTCAATTTCCTAAACCTTAACCTATAACCTAACCTAAACCTAAACCTATAAGTCAAACCTGATTTCCTAAACCTAAACCTTAATGTAATCTCAAATCCCTAAACCTAAACCTACACCTAATCCTAATCTCAACTCCCTAACCTAAACCTAAATCTAAACTTGAAAACCCAAACCTAAACCCAATCTCGAACCCGAACCCGTTTTTCTAAACGTAAACTTATAACCTTAACCTAAACCTATTCTCAAATCCCAAAACCTATAACCAAAACCTAAACCTAAACCTAAACCTAAACCTTAACCTATAACCTAAACTCAATTTCCTAAACCTTAACCTATAACCTAACCTAAACCTAAACCTATAACCCGAACCCGATTTCCTAAACCTAAACCTTAACGTATTCTCAAATCCCTAAACCTAAACCTACACCTAATCCTAATCTCAACTCCCTAACCTAATCCTAAACCTAAACTTAAAAACTCAAACCTAAACCTGATCCAGAACATGAACCCGATATCCTAAACCTAAACTTATAACCTTAACCTAAATCTATTCTCAAATCTCAAAACCTATAACCTAAACCTAAACCTATATAACCTTAACCTAAACCTAAAACTTAACCTATAACCTAAACCTTAACCTATAACCTTAACTTATAACCTAAATCTATAACGTAAACTCAATTTCCTAAACCTTAACCTTAAACCCAAACGTAAACCCGATCTTGAACCCGAACCCGATTTCCTAAACCTAAACCTTAACGTATTCTCAAATCCCTAAACCTAAACCTATACCTAATCCTAATCTCAACTCCCTAACCTAAACATAAACCTAAACTTGAAAACCCAAACCTAAACCCAATCCCGAACCCGAACCCAATTTCTTAAATCTAAACATATAACCTTAACCTAAACCTATTCTCAAATCCCAAAACCTATAAACTAAACCTAAACCTTAACCTATAACCTAACCTAAACCAAAACCTATAACCTAACCTAAACCTAAACCTATAACCCGAACTCGATTTTCTAAACCTAAACCTTAACGTATTCTCAAATCCCTAAACCTAAACCTACACCTAATCCTAATCTCAACTCCCTAACCTAAACCTAAACCTAAACTTGAAAACCCAAACCTAAACCCGATCCCGAATACGAACCCGATTTCCTGAACCTAAACTTATAACCTTAACATAAACCTATTCTCAAATCTTAAAACCTATAACCTAAACCTAAACCTATATAACCTTAACCTAAACCTAAAACTTAACCTATAACCTAAACCTTAACTTATAACCTTAACTTATAACCTAAACCTATAACTTAAACTCAATTTCCTAAACCTTAACCTAAACCTATAACTCAAACCTGATTTCCTAAACCTAAACCTTAACGTATTCTCAAATCCCTAAACCTAAACCTACACCTAATCCTAATCTCAACTCCCTAACCTAAACCTAAACCTAAACTTGAAAACTCAAACCTAAACCCAATCTCGAACACGAACCCGTTTTCCTAAACCTAAACATATAACCTTAACCTAAACTTATTCTCAAATCCCAAAACCTATAACCTAAACCTTAACCTAAACCTAAACCTTAACCTATAACCTAAACTCAATTTCCTAAATCTTAACCTATAACCTAACCTAAACCTAAACCTATAACCCGAACCCGATTTCCTAAACCTAAACCTTAACATATTCTCAAATCCCTAAACCTAAACCTACACCTAATCCTAATCTCAACTCCCAAACCCAAACCTAAACCTAAACTTAAAAACCCAAACCTAAACCCGATCTCCAACACGAATCCGATTTCCTAAACCTAAACTTATAACCTTAACCTAAACCTATTCTCAAATCTCAAAACCTATAACATGAACCTAAACCTATATAACCTTAACCTAAACCTAAAACTTAACCTATAACCTAAACCTTAACCTATAACCTTAACTTAAAACTTAAACCTACAACGTAAACTCAATTTCCTAAACCTTAACCTAAAACCCAAACGTAAACCCGATCTTGAACCCGAACCCGATTTCCTAAACCTAAACCTTAACGAATTCTCAAATCCCTAAACCTAAACCTATACCTAATCCTAATCTCAACTCCCTAACCTAAACATAAACCTAAACTTGAAAATCCAAACCTAAACCCAAACCCAAACCTGAACCCGATTTCCTAAACCTAAACTTATAACCTTAACCTAAACCTATTCTCAAATCCCCAAAACTATAACCTAAACCTAAACCTTAACCTAAACCTAAACCTTAACCTATAACCTAATGATGTTTTATTTAAATCAACCTGATTTAAATGATTTTAAACTCGCAAGTATACGAATCAGATGTAGATATGGTACGTATTACGAGATCGTTCCCACGAGGACTGGTCGTCACAATTCAAAATTAAAGACTCTTCTTAACTAATCCAACAAATATTTGCGATAGTAATTAAGTAAACTAAATAAAAATCAATGGAAAAAATAACCAAGAATAATGAGGAAAGTTCAATCAAGGAGAAAACTAGGACTTTCGAATCCACCCCTAATTATCATAAACCTTGTTTTACCTGTTGATTCACCCTAATCCAGATTGATATCAAAATAAATAGAGCGCACTCTATGTCCTTGGTCGGGCACACAGAATGTATAATTCCTTAAAGCATATGGATCACATCTTTCCATCCATGGTCAGGCATGGAGAGATGTAGATTCCTGTTTCTTCCTCAATAGGAACCTGTTCATGGTCAGACACAAGCGCCTAGAATAATATTCCAAACAACATCCATAACTAGACTTTGGTTGAGCTCTTAGAATGGAGAAGTACAGAACTTCCAATTAAGCACACTAGAGAAGAAAACACATCAATTAAATCAAAACGAAATCAACACATAACAAGGGTTATTCAAGTTAGGGGCTTCATCTCAGCCCTAGCTAGAAGATTAGCAATCCATGAATTCAAATAAAAAGAAAGAAAAATAAAATTGATACAAGGAAAACATCCCTCTCTCTCTTCTTCTCTTTTCTTCTCTTTTCTTCTCTTTCTCCTCTCTGGATCTGTTCCCTGGCTCTCCTCCTCTCTTCTCTACGTTTTGCATCCTTTCTTATAGCTGCTGGAGTGGCTGGAATGGAGAAAATCGGGTTTGGAAAGCTGTCGTATGCGCAGCAAAAGCCCTTTTCGCAGCAAACTTCTGTACCTTCATAAGTCCCTCATTCTTTGCATTTTTTTCCGTAAAATCAACGTCTCCTGGGACATTTTTGGCTGTTCTACATGATGGACGGATCAGATCTTCCATCTGATTGAAGATGGTGGGCCACAACCGCCCGGAAGTCGGCTTTTCGTGGACGTGCGTAAGCCTTCGCACGTCCGGCGCTGTGATGCTCGGTGGGCCCCACATAAGCATTTTCGGGGAAATCCACCCCGTCCATTGGATGCACGACGAAATTTCGATTAGATATGGATGGTTTTTAACATCCATTGACGTGACCCATAGAAGAAATCACAATAAAATCAATTTTGAACGTCACCGGACAGTCCACTTGTGGCCTCTGTATCTCACACGTGTGCATATATGGGCACAAACTGTAAAAATGGTTTTGTAGCTCTTAAACCCGTATACATGATGAACGGCTTGGATTAGACGAACGTGTTACCGGTGGGGCCCACAGCGGTCCGTAAAAACAGACTTTCCGTCCGTTACGCCCGCCAGAAACGGAAGTTTCCGTTTTTGAAAAAGGAAGTTGGGTTAGCAGCGCTGACCGACTTAGGTGCGTTCGGTGTACGGGCGGTGCACATGTGCACTATGTACACACGTTATACATATGGGGTCCACTGTGATTCTTTAGAGAAATCCAATCCATCCATCCTGTTTCTCACCTTATTTAAACCGTCTGGGTCAATTTCGAAGTATATCCAGATTGTAGGTGGGCCTAAAATTGAAGATTAATGGGCTGATCTGTCCGTTGGCCCACTTCTCGAGATATCCAATGGTTGAAATTTAATATGTACAGTTTATTTATGGCCTCCAGGCTATATATGAAGTTTCGAGCCATTTGGATGGCGGGAACCATGTGATCTTGCATTTGGGACCATTTTCGGGCCTTTTTAACGTGAACGGCTTAACTTCCTCGGATCCCTGGCATGTGAATTCTTCAGTATTAGTTCCCTTGAGTGCGTCCCTTGCTCTGGTGACTTCGGAGTGTCAAATTCATGCTTGTAGTACTCTTTTCCATCAACGCTCCTGATTTCATCCTACAACAAAAATATAATTAAAATACTCCGTTAAACATTATCATGTACATAAAATTAGGTAATAATTGGGGTCTGATATGTAATATTCGACCCTCATCACCTAACCTAAACCTAAACCTATAACCTAACCTAAACCTAAACCTATAACCCGAACCTGATTTCATAAACCTAAACCTTAACGTATTCTCAAATCCCTAAACCTAAACCTACACCTAATCCTAATCTCAATTCTCTAACCTAAACCTAAACCTAAACTTGAAAACCCAAACCTAAACCCGATCCCGAATACGAATCCGATTTCCTGAACCTAAACTTATAACCTTAACCTAAGCCTATTCTCAAATCTCAAAACCTATAACCTAAACCTAAACTTAAAACTTAACCTATAACCTAAACCTTAACTTATAACCTAAATCTAAACCTAAAATTTAACCTATAACCTAAACCTTAACTTATAACCTAAACCTATAACTTAAACTCAATTTCCTAAACCTTAACCTATAACCTAACCTAAACCTAAACCTATAACTCAAACCTGATTTCCTAAACCTAAACCTTAACGTATTCTCAAATCCCTAAACCTAAACCTACACCTAATCCTAATCTCAACTCCCTAACCTAAACCTAAACCTAAACTTGAAAACCCAAACCTAAACCCAATCCCGAACCCGAACCCGATTTCATAAACCTAAACTTATAACCTTAACCTAAACCTTTTCTCAAATCCCAAAACCTATATCCTAAACCTAAACCTAAACCTTAACCAATAACCTAAACCTATAACCTAAACTCAATTTCCTAAACCTTAACCTATAACCTAACATAAACATATACCTATAACCCAAACCCGATTTCCTAAACTAAACCTTAACGTATTCTCAAATCCCTAAACCTAAACCTACACCTAATCCTAATCTCAACTCCCTAACATAAACCTAAACCTAAACTTGAAAACCCAAACCTAAACCCGATCCCGAATACGAATCCGATTTCTTGAACCTAAACTTATAACCTTAACCTAAACCTATTCTCAAATCTCAAAACCTATAACCTAAACCTAAATCTAAAACTTAACCTATAACCTAAACCTTAACTTATAACTTAAACCTAAACCTAAAACTTAACCTATAACCTAAACATTAACTTATAACCTAAACCTATAACTTAAACTCAATTTCCCAAACCTTAACCTATAACCTAACCTAAACCTAAACCTATAAGTCAAACCTGATTTCCTAAACCTAAACCTTAACGTATTCTCAAATCCCTAAACCTAAACCTACACCTAATCCTAATCTCAACTCCCTAACCTAAACCTAAACCTAAACTTGAAAACCCAAACCTAAATCCAATCCCGAACCCGAACCCGTTTTCCTAAACCTATACTTATAACCTTAACATAAACCTATTCTCAAATCCCAAAACCTATAACCTAAACCTTAACCTAAACCTAAACCTTAACCTAAACCTAAACCTATAACATAAACTCAATTTCCTAAACCTTAACCTATAACCTAACGTAAACCTAAACCTATAACCCGAACCCGATTTCTTAAACCTAAACCTTAACGTATTCTCAAATCCCTAAACCTAAACCTACACCTAATCCTAATCTCAACTCCCCAACCTAAACCTAAACCTAAACTTAAAAATCCAAACCTAAACCCGATTCCGAACACGAACCCGATTTCCTAAACCTAAACTTATAACCTTAACCTAAACATATTCTCAAATCTCAAAACCTATAACCTAAACCTGAACCTATATAACCTTAACCTAAACCTAAAACTTAACCTATAACCTAAACCTTAACCTATAACCTTAACTCATAACTTAAACCTATAACGTAAACTCAATTTCCTAAACCTTAACCTTAAACCCAAACGTAAACCCGATCTTGAACCCGAACCCGATTTCCTAAACCTAAACCTTAACGTATTCTCAAATCCCTAAACCTAAACCTATACCTAATCCTAATCTCAACTCCCTAACCTAAACATAAACCTAAACTTGAAAACCCAAACCTAAACCCAATCCGGAACCCGAACCCGATTTCCTAAACCTAAACTTATAACCTTAACCTAAACCTATTCTCAAATCCCAAAACCTATAACCCAAACCTAAACCTAAACATTAACCTATAACCGAAACCTATAACCTAAACTCAATTTCTTAAACCTTAACCTATAACCTAACCTAAACCTAAACCTATAACCCAAACCTAATTTCCTAAACATAAACCTTAACGTATTCTCAAATCCCTAAACCTAAACCTACACCTAATCCTAATCTCAACTCTCTAACCTAAACTTAAAAACCCAAACCTAAACCTGATCCCGACCCCGAACCTGATTTCCTAAACCTAAACTTATAACCTTAACCTAAACCTATTATCAAATCTCTAAACTTATAACCTAAACCTAAACATATAACCTTAACCTAAACCTAAAACTTAACCTATAACCTAAACCTTAACCTATAACCTTAACTTATAACCTAAACCTATAACTTCAATTCAATTTCATAAACCTTAACATATAACCTAACCTAAACCTAAACCTATAACTCAAACCTGATTTTCTAAATCTAAACCTTAACGTATTCTCAAATCCCTAAACCTAAACCTACACCTAATCCTAATCTCAACTACCTAATATAAACCTAAACCTAAACTTGAAAACCCAAACCTAAACCCAATCCCGAACTCGAACCCGATTTAATAAACCTAAACTTATAACCTTAACCTAAACCTATTCTCAAATCCCAAAACCTATAACCTAAACATAAACCTTAACCTAAACCTAAACCTTAACTTATAACCTAAACCTATAACCTAAACTCAATTTTCTAAACATTAACCTATAACCTAACCTAAACCTAAACTTAGAACCTAAGCCTTAACGTATTCTCAAATCCCTAAACCTAAACCTACACCCAATCCTAATCTCAACTCCCTAACCTAAACCTAAACCTAAACTTGAAAACCCAAACCTAAACTCGATCCCGAACCCGAACCCGATTTCCTAAACCTAAACTTATAACCTTAACCTAAACCTATTCTCAAATCTTAAAACCTATAACTTAAACCTAAACCTATATAACCTTAACCTAAACCTAAAACTTAACCTATAACCTAAACCTAAACCTTAACCTATAACCTAAACCTATAACCTAAACTCAATTTCCTAAACCTAAACCTAAACTAAAACCCAAACCTAAACCCATCCCGAACCCGAACCCGATTTCCTAAACCAAACTTAAACCTATAACCGTAAACCAAATCAAACCTAAACCTAAACCTAACCTAAATACCTAACTCAATTTCCCAAACCTTAACCTATAACCTAACCTAAAACTAAACCTATAACTCGAATTCGATTTCCTAAACCTAAACTTATAACCTTAACCTAAACCTATTCTCAAATCTCAAAACCTATAACCTAAACTTAAACCTTAACCAAAAACCTATATCCTATAACCTAAACCTATAACCTAAACTCAATTTCCTAAACCTAAACCTATAACCTAACCTAAACCTAAACCTATTACCCGAACCCGATTTCCTAAACCTTAACGTATTCTCAAATCCCTAAACCTAAACCGACACCTAATCCTAATCTCAACTTTCTAACTTAAACTTGAAAACCCAAACCTAAACCCGATCCCCAACCCGAACCTGAACCCAATTTCCTAAACCTAAACTTATAACCTTAACCTAAACCTATTCTCAAATCTCTAAACCTATAACCTAAACCTAAACATATAACCTAAACCTAAACCTAAAACTAAACCTATAACCTAAACCTTAACCTATAACATTAACATATAACCGAAACCTATAACTTCAATTCAAGTTCAGAAACCTTTAACTAATCTCAACTCTCTAACCTATAACCTAAACCTAATAACTAAACCTACGCTATAACCTAAATACTATAACCTATAACCTAATTCTGCATATGGACCAAATGCAAATCCATAAACCTAATCCTAATCTCAACTCCCTAACCTAAACCTAAACCTAAACTTGAAAACCCAAACCTAAACCCAATCCCGAACTCGAACTCGATTTACTAAACCTAAACTTATAACCTTAACCTAAACCTATTCTCAAATCCCAAAACCTATAACCTAAACATAAACCTTAACCTAAACCTAAACCTTAACTTATAACCTAAACCTATAACCTAAACTCAATTTTCTAAACCTTAACCTATAACCTAACCTAAACCTAAACCTAGAACCTAAACCTGATTTCCTAAACCTAAACCTTAACGTATTCTCAAATCCCTAAACCTAAACCTACACCCAATCCTAATCTCAACTCCCTAACCTAAACCTAAACTTGAAAACCCAAACCTAAACTCGATCCCGAACCCGAACCCGATTTCCTAAACGTAAACTTATAACCTTAACCTAAACCTATTCTCAAATCTCAAAACCTATAACTTAAACCTAAACCTATATAACCTAAACCTAAAACTTAACCTATAACCTAAACCTAAATCTTAACGTATTCTCAAATCTCTAAACCTAAACCTACACATAATCCTAATCTCAACTCTCTTACCTAAACCTAAACCTAAACTTGAAAACCCAAACCTAAACCCAATCCCGAACCCGAACCCGATTTCCTAAACCAAAACTTACAACCTTAACCTAAACATATTCTCAAGTCTCAAAACCTATAACCTAAACCTTAACCTAAAGCTATAACCTAAACTCAATTTCCTAAACCTTAACCTATAGCCTAACCTAAACCTAAACCCATAACCTGAACTCAATTTCTTAAACCTAAACCTTAATGTATTCTCAAATATCTAAACCTAAACCTACACCTAATCCGAATCTCAACTCCCGAATCTAAACCTAAACCTAAACTTGAAAACCCAAACCTAAACCCAATCCCGAACCCGAACCCGAACCCGATTTCCTAAACCTAAACTTTTAACCTTAACCTAAACCTATTCTCAAAACTCAAAACCTATAACCTAAACCTAAACCTATATAACCTTAACCTAAACTTAAAACTTAACCTCTAACCTAAACCTTAACTTATAACCTTAACTTATAACCTAAACCTATAACCTAAATTCAATTTCCTAAACCTTAACTTATAACCTAACCTAAACCTAAACTTATAACCTGAACCTGATTTCCTAAACCTAAACCTTAACGTATTCTCAAATTCCTAAACCTAAACCTACACCTAATCCTAATCTCAACTCCCTGACCTAAACCTAAACCTAAACTTGAAAACTGAAACCTAAACCCAATCCTGAACCTGAACCCGATTTCCTAAACTTAAACTTATAGGTTATAAGTTAGGTTTAGGTTTTAGGTTTAGGTTATAGGTTATAGGTTTAGGTTAAGGTTTAGGCTTAGGGTATTTTTATTTATGATGTTAAGCTTATATGTATTTATGCGTAAATGAATATGATGTAGATAAGATTGTTTGTTTTTGGATGAATGTAGTTTATGTTTGGATGGATTTACTAGTTTGGGTTCAGATGGATGTGAATGTGGATATGATGAAATATATTATATAACAGTTGTATATCAGGATGAATATAATAAAACATATTGTAACAGGTGTATATTAGAAATTTTGTGCTGGAATATTTTTTTTTGAAAGTGTTGCAAAATATTTTTAGCGATGAAAAGCTACGAAAATTTTCGTAGCTAAAAGGTTTGCAAATTGATGAAAATTTTCGTAGCTAAAAGTTTTGTAAAATTTTTTTAGCGACGAAAAGTTTCGTAGTTAAAAGTTTAACATTCATTGTTAAAAGTTTTGCAAAAGTTTTTTGCTCGCTAAAAAAACTTTTAGCGATGAAAATTTTCGTCGCTAAAAAGCTTCCATTTAGCGACGATTAAAATTTTTCGTCGCTAAAAACTATTTGCTTCGGACTTTTAGCGACGAAAATTTTCATCGCTAAAACGTTTTAGCTACAAAAATTTAGCTTTTAGCGACGAAAATTTTCATCACTAAAAGTGAGATTTCTTGTAGTGATCCCATCGACAATGTAAAGTGGTTCTCGAGTGTATTCGCGTGCATTAAATGCGTCGCCCGCCGTTCGTTTCCAAATGAGGGACATGTCCCATCAACCCCACTAATATGATATTATACACTCGAAACCGTGAATCCAAATACGCCCTAGCGAAAAGGAGTTGTCACTATTATGCGCAGGAATAAGTGGAAAATGTAGGCCACAATTTTACGACATATTGATCAATGGCAGAGCCATGGATGGCTGAAGGAGAAGGGCACCTTGCCACCGGCCAATGACTGGTGGTCGGTGCTTTGTGGGCCCCACCATAATGTATGTGTTTCATCCATGTCATCCATCTATTTTTCTAGATCATTTTAGAGAATGAAATAAAAAATGAGATATATCCCAATCTTAAGTGGATCACATTACAGGAAATAGTTTTGAATGAACATCGACCATTAAAAACTTTTTGGGGAAATAAAGGTTTTGGATCAAGCTGATCTTTGTTTTTTCCCTTCATCTGGGTCTGTATGAGCTAATCAACAAATTGGATGTCAAATAAACAGTACAGTGGGCATTAGGAGTATTTTAATGGTGGATATCCAATCACTATTGTTTTCCTGTGGTGTGGTCCACATGAGATTTATATCCCTCTCATTTTTGGGACGAACCCATAAAATGATCTGTAAAAATGGATGAACGGCATGGATGAAACACATAAATCCTGGTGGAGCCCACAGAGCACCGATCACCAGCCACCGGGCTGGTGGCAGGGGAGTAGCCAATCCGTTTCCGGCATGGGGATTACGCCTACACCACGCATGTCAGACTGATGAAAACTTTGATACTCAGGCAGACTGATGGATGATGCGCAGGCACTTGGAAATTGCATACGTGGCATAAAGCTAACTCAAATGAAACCGTTCATGTTATTTTTGCAGTATTTTAGACGTGTCATGTACCAAACATTGCACTTACGTCATTATATAATGAATATCAGATGGGAGGATATTATTGGACGGTCAAAAATGAAAATATCCAGTGGTATTTATTATTTCAATAAATAATAGAATTGTTCTATTATTTCAGGGACAGAATTTAGCGGCAGTGCTTTTCACAGGTACTTAGAATTTCTAAGTACGTGCGTACGAAGCATCATGCGCACCCAGACTATTTTATAACTGGAAGCCGATTGCCTGGTCTACCACACACCACCGAACTGGCTGGTGTGTTCGTCACCAAATTCTGTGGGTCCCACCACGAGGAATGTGTTATATCCAAACCATTGAAACCCTTATGGATGGTATCCAGACATTAATATGAACGGGTCCATAATGAATAGACGATGCGTGGAAAATTTTACTAACTTGATGATTAATAAAGACCGACTCACCAAAACTAATATTTACCACTAACAAAGATGGAAAAATCATATGAACGGTCCGGATCACCAAATATGGGCCTCAAGTGTACAAAAAAAATGGATGATGCATCAAGTGAGTATTTATGGTCTGATGCATCCGGACCATATAATGCCTAATATCCTCCAAAATTTCACTCCTTATATTAGTTTACAAGGTCCATTTAATGGACAAATACTCGATCATGAATAAAACAATCAATCAGTTGGATTTATTTTCCCAATAGGTGGCGTTTGCTAGGGATTACAACATGGATGGTTCGGATCAACTACAACATTCACCTTAAACTGCGAACGCACAAGAAAGAGTGACCTGTTAGAGTGAAAATCAACTCAACACGTGCGAAGAGTGTTATATTTTGTTTTAAAATAATATTAAAAATTTGAATTTTGAAATTTTAGGTGATTTCCCTCCATATTGGAAAAGTTATGGTACTTTTTTGTTGTGGGTTTTGTCCCACATCGGATTTGACAAAGTAAATTATCTTGTATATAAGATAGTCTTTTTGCCTAGGACTTGAGCCTCTTTCAAGGGGCATGTGAATTTGGTCCTGTGGGGTGGGGCTATGCCAATAGCTCTAATTTATACCATTAACCACACACGCGCACGCGCGCGCGCCGAGCCGAGTCCGTATACGCGTGCGCGACGGGCTGGGCTGGGCTGGGCACGGGCGCGGGTGTGGGTGCGGTGTGGGTGTACTTGCATTGGTGTGTGTGTATAGGTACTCGTGGGACTTTATTTGCGAGAGTGTATTCGCACTTGCGCCTTTTCGTTTTAAACCAGAGAGATACATCCACTCCGGTTGGTCGCCCCTGTTGGGTTTAAACCCAACGGACCTAACCTTTTGTAAAGGGTGCTTATGCACCACTTCGGAATCTATATAAAGACTTCCGATTCCAGTTTTGATATACGAAATTATTATTTTTCTTATAAAACTCTCTCCGATACGATTTTAAGAATTTTACTGAGTTCATTACTGAGTCAACTCAGCACTTTCGGATTAAACTGCAAGTGGTTCGAGCCCGTGTACAGTGAGTGCACCGCTGGGACCAGGTCATAGTCGTTGTATCCTGGAGGTCGATTGCTCTGGAAACCTGTTGCACTTGGGACGCTGTCCAAGGGGAGCAAATTCGATTTCAAGCCGAGTGACTCAATCACGCCTCGACTCAATTCAATAAGTTCTTCTTTCTCAAAATTTTATTTTCCTTTTTTGGTTCTCGATTTTAATGGTCTATTTAATTCAACAAATTTTTCAACAATGAAATCGAATTTTGTTGAATTACATAGACTATGGCTACAGTAACAGTAAATGCTTCTGCTGAGTTAGCCAAAATCGAACCGTTCGCTGGACAATCATTTAGATGGTGGAAACAAAAATTGATGTTCGCTCTGATCACCCTGAAAGTTTCATACATTTTATCTGAATCATTTACTATAGATCCAGCAAATCAAACTGAAGTAACGGATGAAAATAATTGTAAAAACTATATTCTAAACTCTTTATCCAACGAACTATATGATGTGTATGCTTTTTATGTGTCTGCTAAAGACATATGGACTGTTTTGGAAAAGAAATACATATTAAAAGATGCAGGCACTAAGAAACATGCAATTGCTAATTTCCTTCACTATGAAATGACAGATGATATACCTGTCACAAATCAAATTCACGATTTTCAAAGTGTAGTTCACGAACTATCGACAGAAGGAATTAAGTTGGATGAAATGTTTCTATCAGGAGCGCTAATAGAAAAGTTACCACCCTCCTGGAAAGAATATAAGAATAGAATGAAGTATAAAAAGAACGGTGTTTCTTTGGAAACCACTATCGTACACATACGAATAAAGGAGGCCAATAGAATCAGGGACTAAAAAGAAAATAAAAATGAGATAGATTCAAAAACGAATCTTATGGAATCAAGTCGGGCAAATAATAAGAAAAATGACAACTGTCATAACTGTGGCAAACCTGGACATTATGCAAATGAATGTAGACTCAAAAAGAGGAATGTAAACAATCAATTCAAGAAAAAGGAAAACTGCTACAACTATGGAAAGCCTGGGCATCATGTTAGAACCTGCAGGCTTAAGAAAAAGAAAGATAAGCCGCAGGCTAATCTTACAGAAACAGGCAATGAGTCTGACATGGTAGTAGTTGTGGTATCAGAAGTCTTCCTTGTAAACAACTTGGAGTGGGTGCTAGATACTGGTGCAACTAGGCACGTATGCAAGAATCGTAGCATGTTTATCTTCTACCAAGAATCAGGAGATGATGAACATGTGTTCATGGGTAATGCTAGAACGTCTTCAGTTGTAGGGAAAGGAAAAGTACTTCTGAAATCACTTCTGGAAAGATTATAATGCTGAATAATGTCCTACATGTGCCTGACATTAGAAAAAACTTGGTCTCTAGTTCACTCATCAATAAGGCTGGTGTTAAGTTAGTATTTGATTCAGATAAGCTTGTAATGACTAAAAATGGAACCTTTGTTGGTAAGGGTTACTGTAGTGATGGTTTATTCATTATAAATGTATCTAATGATAATAATAAGAAAACATTCAGTTCTGTTTATATCGTTGAATCTTTTTATCTATGACATAATAGATTAGGTCATATGAATATAGCATCTTTGAAGAAAATGAAAAGATTAGGTTTATTACCTAGTATATCTAATGAAGAATTCGACAAATGTGAAACATGTGTCGAATCAAAATTCATTAGAAACCTTTTAAATAAATAGAAAGATCATCTGTTTTATTAGAGTTAATACAGAGTAACTTAGGTGATTTTAGAAATCACATGTTCAGAGGTGGAAAAAGATATTATATAACTTTTGTAGATGACTATTTTAGGTTCACTAGAGTATATTTGTTAAGAAACAAAGATGGAGCTTTAAATGTTTTTTCTAAATACAAAATTGAAGTTGAAAATCAGTTAAATATAAAAATTAAAAGACTTAGAACAGATAGAGGAGGTGAATATGAATCTTCTCAATTTAGAGAATTATGTGAAAAGAATGGAATAGTTCACGAAACTACAGCTTCTTATACACCAGAATAGAATGGAATAACAGAACGTAAGAATAGAACTCTAAAAGAGATGATGAATGCCGTGTTAAACAGTTCAGGCTTACCCTCAAATATGTGGGGAGAAGCAATTCTATCTGCTTGTTATATTCTAAATAGGATTCCTTCTAAATCTTCTAAACAAACACTATATGAACTTTGGAAGAATCATGTTTCTAGTTACAAATATATTAAAGTGTGATGGTGTCTTGCTAAAGTAGGATTACCTGAAACTAAGAAAAAAAATTAGGTCCTAAAACGATCGACTGTATATTTATAGGTTACGTGCAAAACAGTGCGGCCTATAGGTTTCTAGTTTTAAAAACTAAGGATAATATTCTAGATCCTAATCAATTATATAAGCTAGGGATGCAGAGTTCTTTGAGAATGTATTCCCTATGAAATCTAAATCTATAGGAATAGAGGAAGTCAATGAATCAGATATTGCGTCTACTAGTAAAAATACTTACGAGAAAGTAGTAGAAAAAATACAACCAAGAAAAAGTACTATGATTAGAAGAGAAACTAACCTAGGAGATGGTTTTTACACCTTCTTAGTAGAAGATCCTACAACGTATATTGAAGCAATTAACTCTCCAGATGCAACCTTTTGGAAGGAAGTAATAAATGATAAGTTAGAATCTATTATATCTAATAACACTTGGGAACTTGTAGACCTACCACCTGAAAACAAACCAATAAGTTGTAAATGAGTGTTTAGAAAGAAACTAAAACCAGATGGAACTATTGATAAGTTTAAGGCTAGGTTGGTACCCGAAAGGCTTTAAACAAAAGGAAGGAATAAATTACTTTGATACATATTCCCCTGTAACTAGGATTACAACTATTAGAGTCTTAATATCGATAGCCTCCATATATAAACTGGTGGTACACCAGATGGACATTAAGACGGCTTTCCTAAATGGAGACTTAGAAGAAGAAATATATATGGAGCAACCTAAGGGTTATAAAATATCAGGTAAAAAAAATAAAGTATGTAAACTAATTAAATCACTATATAGTTTAAAACAGGCTCCTAAACAATGGCATGAAAAATTTGATGGTGTTTTAAAATTAACTGGTTATCATATAAATGATGTAGATAGATGTGTATATAGTAAAATTTCTAGAAATGATTATGTTATTATATGCCTTTATGTTGATGACATGCTTATTTTTGGAACTAATATTAAATTAATTAATACAACTAAGAAATTCTTGTCATCTAAGTTTGACATGAAAGACTTAAGAGAGGCTAGTGTAATTTTGGATATTGTAGTAACCAGGAAAAATGGTGTTATTATATTATCACAATCTCATTACATTGAAAAGATATTTAGAAAGTTTAACCATTTTGATTGTTTATCTGTCAGTACTCCTTATGATTATAGTGTGACTCTAATGAATAATACAGAAAATAGTGTGTCTCAATTGGAATATTCCAGAATAATTGGTATCCTTATGTATCTAACAAACTGCACTAGACCAGACATAACTTTTGCAGTAGGAAGGCTAAGTTGATATACACAACCCTAGAAAAGAGCATTGGAATGCCTTGTCTAGGATTTTGAGATACCTAAAAGGCAGTATGGCCTATGGTTTACATTATACCGGTTATCCTCCTGTATTAGAAGGATATAGTGATGCTAACTGGATCAGTGATTCAGATGAGACAAAATCTACAAGTGGATATGTCTTCACTTTGGGTGGAGGAGTAGTCTCTTGGAAGTCTACCAAGAAGACATGTATCACTCGGTCGACTATGGAATCCGAGTTTATTGCCTTAGAAAAGGCTGGATCAAAAGTCAAGTGGCTTAGAAATCTCTTAGCTGATATACCGTTATGGTTAAAGCCTGTATCGGCTGTGTCTATTCATTGTGACTGTCAAGCAGCTATAACAAAAGCCAAGAGTAAAATATATAATGGAAAAAGCAGGCATATTAGACTCAGACACAACATAGTGAAACATATGTTGCGTGATGGAGTCATATCTATTGACTTTGTGAGGTCAGAAAAGAATCTAACAGATCCTCTGACCAAAGGACTATCTAAAAGGTTAGTCAATGATACATCGAAGGGAATGGGGCTGAGCCTAATATATGAGCTGCTAGTGTCGGCAACCCAACCTATTCAAGTGGAGATCCCATGAGATAGGTTCAATGGGTAAACAACAAGACACGAGGTAAACGATTGCACTGAGTTAAATGAGCCCCTTCTATGGTGTACAATGCGAGCAGCAACGCAGAATGATAAGTTTTTAGAACTCTTAATGGATCCATAGCCATATATATTTGGTAGTGTATATAGTTGCTGCATACACTTAATGGAATTCACTTATATGGGTGTGGAGGTGGAGGCCGCTTCCTATGAGAATCTAGGCGAATTCTCTAGAGTACTTATGAAATTCAGGTAATAGTGTATGACCGAAACGCACCGAACCGCAGAATCACTTGCAGAGGAAGAGTTATTGAGTAGCATGTACTTGCAATCTACATTAAAAGGATTCAGGTTTAAGACTATGGTGTCACCTGATTCCTGTAGACTTGTCTTGCTCACTCTAATATCGGTTCAAGTCTATGGTGACACCGGCACTATTGCACAACTATTACGCTTTAATCCGAAAGAGTTTTATTTTAAAACATGTGGGGGATTGTTATATTTTGTTTTAAAATAATATTAAAAATTTGAATTTTTAAAATTTCGATGATTTCCCTCCATATTTAAAAAGTTTTGGTACTTTTTTGTTGTGAGTTTTGTCCCACATCGGATTTGACAAAGTAAACTATCTTATATATAAGATAATCTTTTTGCCTAGGGCTTGAGTCCCTTTTAGGGGGCATGTGAATTTGGTCCTGTGGGGGGGCTATGCCAATAGTTCTAATCTATGTCATTAACCACACACACGCGCGCGCGCGCCGACCCGACCCGAGCCGTGCCGTGCCGAGCCGAGCCGAGTCCGTGTCCATGCGTGTGCACGTGCGCGACGGGACAGGCTGGGCTGGGCGTGGGCGCAGGTGCGGGTGCGGTGTGGGTGTACTCGCGTGGGTGTGTGTGTATAGGTACTCGCGGGACTTTATTTGCGAGAGTGTACTCGCACTTGCGCCTTTTCGTTTTAAACCAGAGAGATGCATCCACTCCGATTGGTCGCCCCTGTTGGGTTTAAACCCAACGGACCTAACCTTTTGTAAAGGGTGCTTATGCGCCACTTCGGAGTCTATATAAAGACTTCCGATTCCAGTTTCGATATACGAAATTATTATCTCTCTTATAAAACTCTCTCTGATACGATTTTAAGAATTTTACTGAGTTCATTGCTGAGCCAACTCAGCACTTTCGGATTAAACTGCAAGTGATTCGAGCCCGTGTACAGTGAGGGCACCACTGGGACCGGGTTATAGTCGTTGTATCCTGGAGGTCGATTGCTCTGGAAACCTGTTGAACTTGGGACGCTGTCCAAGGGGAGCAAATTCGATTTTAAGCCGAGTGACTCAGTCATGCCTCGACTCAATTCAATAAGTTCTTCTTTCTCAAAATTTTATTTTCCTTTTTTGGTTTTCAATTTTAATAGTCAATTTAATTCAACAAATTTTCCAACAAAGAGCAGACCTGCCTAAGGACGCGGATGCAAGGCTGTGATGTTTGTAAGAAATCACACCGTCCATCTGTTTTGCGAGCTGATTTTAGGACATTCCACGAAAAAATGGCCCCACCTTTGGCTTTTTTTCTTTCTCTCACAAGGTATATATCAAGCACAAGCAGACGAATCCAATCCATCCATATTACAAATCCATTAGATGAAAGGAGAATCGATTTGAACTTTTCAAGGGCATTTTATTAGATATTCACAGTAATTAATAAAACAATAATCAAAGTGATGAAATTAAAAAATGCACCTTTAAATAAAAATTTAAAAAATATAGGAAAATTGCCATCGCACGTTTTACACCAAAAAAATCCATGTCAGATCCAAATGCTATTCCCAGACTCCTCTTCTAGACACAGCTTACGCCAAAACTCAACCTCCCCTTCCAAACGCTTCTAGTCCATCCATATAATTGAAAGTTATGGTTGCTATCACACACTTAATTGAAAGTCCTTTTCAATTGAGAGGTAAAAAGAAATCATTTGAAGGACGAACCTTCCCCTTTGTAAATCGCTTGATCTCTCTCAATCAGTGGCTAGATATATGGTTGATCCGACGAAACTGGTTTCTCAATCTATTTCAATGCTTGGGGTCAAAAGTGTTTGGTTTGATTTGATTTGAGTTGCATCCGACTTTAGCACGCTCGGCACACATGCATAATACGCAAGACTAAATTTGAACCAAATAATATAATCCACTAATAGAAGACCTTTTTGAAAATTGGTCATGCACAATTAGGTATTGTGAATGAAGAGCTCTAATTAACATATTAGAATGCCAAATTTTATGTGGTTTTGCATAAGTTCTTTCTATTACTACTGGCTAGTGGAGCATTTGATACTTTCATGGGATGGAAAGAATTCTAAATTAGTCCATGTGGGATAGAGGAAAATCAAGGTCGTTAAATCAAAGTGATTCTGAATTCTCAGTTGTGCTCAACAACTTAGGAAAAAACAAATAAATAAATAAAAATAAAATAAAGTAAATAAATAAAATTTTGAGTCTCAAGTGGGCCAGGGCATAGGATTACAAATGAGCGACTCATTAACATTTTCTAATTGTTGATTCAATCGTTGTATCAATGTAATTTTAATGATGCAATCAATAATTTAATTACTCACCAGTGGCTTATCAGCTGATGGTGAATGGAGTCATTAACGTCCACACGGGCCTTAGCGAGCTGCCACAGTGCTCGGTCCATTCCCTCAGGAGCAGGAACGAAAACTCTACTGATCTCACCATCCTCGCTGTCGATCGGATACTGGCAGGCTCAGTTCAATGGCACAGGCTTCAACGTGTAGTCGTTCCTCAGAAACAAAAGCATCGGTGATGCATAGATGCACACACCCTGACCGTTTATCAGGTCCAGGAATGGCATGAGATGGTCATGGTGATCGAGAATGAATATCCTCCACTGATCCATTGCCTACGTGCAAAATGAAATTTAAATCAATGTGTATGCCTTCACAGGCCATGTCAATAACATTTTCAAAGCTTTTTATTGACATGCAGGATGCCCAGTCATTGATCTTGACCGTCCATTCATTCATACTACTAACCACTATGAGCAGGCCATGTTACAAAATTAGGTCCACTGGACCTAAGTTGTTGGATGTACATAATTGCCTATCTGTCATGTGTGTATGATATCCGACCCATCCAACAGGTTTTTCCTGGTGTCCCGATCACCTATTGAAAAACTTATATGGATCTATCCGTTGGATTTCCCACATGTAAAATTTGGATAGGATCAAAGGATATAAATTGTTTACTTTGGTGTGGACCACACAACGAATAGGTCGGGATGATTTTTCGCATCAACTGTTCTTCATGGCAGATGGACGTTTTAAATGGGTTGGATATTGTATACACTTGACACGTAGGCACCAGTTGGAGGATAAAATGTCAACTAGTTGGAGAATGAGACCAACGGTCAGGATCGGGCCGGGTTGAGGTAAGCCTGAGACGAGCCCATTTAAGATTTGGGTATAAAATTTTGGCCTATCCCTGCATGCAGGCCTGGGAATAAGCCCAGGTCGAGCCACTGAAGATGTGAGCTAGCTTAGGTTCGAGCTTCTTCGGCTGGGACACGAATTGTAAACAATATAAAATTTGAGCCGTTAATTTTTTGGGACCCAAAAAATCAGGTAGATTGGAGGCTCAAGTAGACCACATGGTAGGAAACAATGGAGATTAAATCACATATGATTTCTATGGTGTGGTCCACTTGGGATTTCAATATACCTTATTTTTGGGATTATATACTAAAATTAATTATCAAAATGAATGGACGGCATGGATAAACCACATACATCATGATGGGCCCCACGGAGCATCTAATAAGACCGTCCTAGTGGGAACCCAATCCACGTCCAAAACGCCCAAAATAGAGCCGCGCCCAAAAAGCCTTTTCCGCTCCTCTCGCTCTCTCTCTCTATTCCTATTATTTTCCTAGCTCACTCCCGATCTCTGCTCCCATTCTCCCCTCTCCCGATCTTAGCTCTCCCATTCTCCTCTTTCCCTCTCTCTCTCTCTCTCTCTCTCTCTCTCTCTCTCTCTCTCTCTCTCTCTCTCTCCCCCCGATGCATCTCTGCCATCTCTTCTATCTACCTCATGTCATCTTCTTGCTTGGACCTCCATTGTAGCAGCCGTGAGCTCCTACCTGAAGAAAACACACACCATTTGAAAGTCCCTTTTCATATTTTTGTGGCATCTTTTAAAATCAAAGGAATCAGAGGCTCCTCTCCATAGGTTTTGATCTCTTCCTCTCTCTGTATCTCTTATTATCTCTTTCAGATTTCATGCACGCTACCTGTTTGATGAAATGGCTCAACAAGGAAGGTTTCGGTGGTACAACTTTGTTTTTATTTATTTATTTATTTATAAACAAAGACTCCGAATATGCACATATTATATAAAAAGTATATACACAGCTACTAAGTCCTATCACAATGGCCGGACTGTGAAACAAAAGAGTATTTCATGGATTTAGTATGATGGGTTATGAGTTGATGGCACAAAAGAGTATTTCATGGATTTAGTATGATGGGTTATGAGTTGATGGCACAAAAGAGTATTTCATGGATTTAGTATGATGGGTTATGAGTTGATGGCACAAAAGAGTATTTCATGGATTTAGCATGATGGGTTATGAGTTGATGGCACAAAAGAGTATTTCATGGATTTAGTATGATGGGTTATGAGAACTTCAAAAGCTAAGGTCCTGTTTGGTGGCACCTAGAAATGAGTTGATCTAACAGAAACGTCTGGATTTCTAATGGATAATGAGTTCATGCTAACAGAAATTATGTGTTAGAGATAAAGATCTCTAATACATAATTACTGCTAAGAAAAATGAGATGAACTCATTTTTAGGCATCTATCAAACAGTGTCTAAGCTTGTCCAACATAGCCCATCCACGCCAAACACAACTAAATGATGGTCTCGAACTGGTTCCAATAACAACAAGTACAAAGCAGTGCAGTCTCCAACATGGTTAATGTTTTTTTTTTGGAAAGATAACTTTGCAATAAAGGAAAAGGAAAAGAAAAACAGGGAAAAGGGACTGCTGAGATAGCAGCACCTAGGAAGCGTCAAGAAACCCAAGATCAACATCAGGCCCATCCATATGGGTAGCCCATTCAGCAATAAAACACTTAACAAAAGAGCACACTAAATGAGGGGGCTTTGACTCGTTCCGAAAACAGCGATTGTTCCGTTCGATCCAAACAGTCCACCAAGTCTCCAAAATGGCCATACGCCATAGCCTAGAAAGAGGTTTGCGAAGACGAATGCCATGCCAAGCCTTAAGAAGCGTGTCTACGTCCCTAGGAAAGCACCACTTAATTTTGAAACAAGAAAGAATGCCTGTCCAAATAGAGTTGGCAAAGGAACAGTGGATCAATAAATGGTTAACGGTCTCTTCAGCAGCCATACAACAAATGCACACATTAGGGAGGATCATTCCTTTTTTCCTCAGGTTGTCGACGGTAAGGATGCGATTCTTCCCAGCCAGCCATCTGAATACGTGAAGTTTTGGGGGAACGGTGTACTTCTAGATGAAGTGAGGGTGTTGAACGGAGGAATCACTGGTAGAGGCCGAAAGGTCCTTGAAGAAAGATTTGACCGAAAAGGCAGACGACTTGTCTACTTATATAATGCAGTCCTTGCGGTCCTGAATGGGGGAAGCGATCTGAATATAGTTCATTAGATGCATGAATTCCTCAATTTCCCAATTCTCCAGATTTCTTCAGCATTGAATATTCCAAACCACTGTACTTGCTTGTATAGAATAGTTATCCGCAACGAAGCTATTTTTGTTCTTCGCCAATCGAAAGATGAGGGGGAATTTGTCCTTGAGAAGAGCATTACCTAACCAGATATCGGCCCAAAATCTGATGCAGTCTCCGTTGCTAACTTCGAAACCAATCTTTTTGTGCACCTGACGATGCTTGCGCCATATACCTTTCCAAAGAGGAGAAGCCCTATATAGGGCAGACTCTCTAATCCACCATCCCCCTTCAAAGCTCCCATATTTTCCTTTGATAAGTATGTTCCATAGGCTATCATTTTCCATGCCAAGACGCCAAATCCATTTCCCTAAAAGGGCCTAGTTCATCAGTTTTAAATCTTTGATTCCAGCACCTCCATCTTTGATCTGCTGACAGGCGTGTCTCCATTGAATGAGATTGTATTTCTTTTTATCTTCCTTACCCTGCCATAGAAAGTTGCGTCGGAGAGTATCGATAACCTTTAGGACCTTAGAGGGGCAACGAAATAGGGACATGAAGTAAGTGGGAAGATTCGAGAGCGTTGCATTTATCAAAGTCAGTCGACCGCCAATGGAGAGAAAACAGCTTTTCCATCCAGACAGGTGCTTGTGGAATCTCTGAATGATCTTCTCCCACAGATGGGATTTAGGCACACCGATGCATAGAGGGAGACCAAGGAAATAAGTGGGAAAAGAACCTGGGGAACAACCCATGAAATCAGCGATGTCACTAATCTCCTGGCTATCCAGATTAATACCATATATTTTGGATTTAGCCAAGTTCACCTTTAGCCCTGCAACCGCTTCAAAACACCTAATAGCTGTACGAAGATTGGCAACTGTTTCTGATTTCGCTTTCGAAAATATGAGAACATCGTCTGCAAATTGCACATGAGAAACCGGGTCGTGCATTCCTTTGATTGGGACTCTACGGAGGATGCCTTCCATCTGCCCCTTGTGAATCATCGCAGATAAAGCCTCACCGATAATGAGAAAGAGAAAGGGCGACAGAGGATCACCTTGCCTTAGGCCACGTGAGCTTTTGAAGAAGCCTTTTGGCGATTCGTTCAACAAAATTGAGAAATGTGCCGAGCTAATACATTCCTATATCCAACCTCCACTTCTCCCCCGAACCCCATGCGCTTCATCAAATAGAGAAGAAAGTCCCAATCAACGTGGTCGTAGGCCTTCTCCATGTCCAGATTGCAGAAGATGAATTTATTGGTAGACCGGTAGGCTGAGTCAAGGCATTCATTTGCAATAAGGGCTCCATCGATGATTTGTCTACCTGGAATGAAAGCACATTGATTAGGGGCGATAATGGAACCGATCACTTTGTGTAACCTGTTAGCAAGAACTTTAGCCACGATTTTGTACATGCTTCCAATAAGACTAATGGGCCTGAACTCCCTAAATTCCGTGGCTCCAGTGAACTTGGGAATTAATGCAGTAAAAGTTGCCCCAATGTGTTTGGATAGTCTTCCTCTATTGTAAAATTCGTTTATATAAGCCATGACATCGTCCTGAAGAAGATCCCAGAAGGATTGGAAAAAGAGGATAGGAAACCCATCAGGGCCGGGGGCCTTGTCTCCACCTAAATCCATTACGGCCTTCTTTACTTCTTCGAGGGAAAAATGCACTTCCAGGAAAGAGGAGTCGACTTCACTGATGCGTTGGAAGGACAAATTGTCTAATCGAGGCCTGGACCAACCATCGGAGTGGAGGAGACTTTGAAAGTAGGAGACGGCTTCGCTATTGATCGATTCTTTGTCATCGATCCGATTTCCCTGAACAATAATGCTGGTAATGCGATTGACCTTGGCTTGCATGTTGGTAAGGCAGTGGAAGTATTTGGTATTCCTATCTCCTTCCTTTATCCATTTAGCCGGAGCCTTTTGCTTCCAAGAGATTTCTCCTTGAAGGATTTTTGTTGAGAGGGATTGAATGAGGTGGATTCTATTTGCGGAGTTTTCTTTAGACATAGGGTTGCTTTCAACGAGAGCGTCAATCTTCTGGATTTCTGATAAGATGGAATCCATCTCAAGTTCTGATTTTTGGTGATTCTCCTTTGACCATTGCTTGAGTTTATCTTTTAGCATCTTAAGTTTGGTGGAGAGGACGTGGCTCGCGAATCCCAAAGGCTGGAAGTCCTTCCACCAATCAGCCACCTTAGCCTTGAAACCTGCAACACGGAGCCAAGCAATGTCAAAACGAAGGGGCTTGGGGCCCCAGTCTACCTCCTCAGCAAACAGAAGGAGGGGCCAATGATCTGAGCTAGTCCTAGGTAGGATAGACTGTGAGGAGGTAGGCAGGATGGTAAGCCATTTAGAGGAGATAATAAAACGATCCAATCTAGACATGATCGGTTCAAGCCTCCCGTTCGTCTAGGTGAACCGGGAACCCTGAAGAGGAAGGTCGATGAGGTAGTTGTTGTCAATCCAGTTGGAGAAAGCAAGCATGTGGGGCTTCATTTTACTCCCCGAAGATTTCTCTCCCGAGAATCTGATGGTGTTAAAGTCTCCAACAAAACACATAGGACCGCAGAAGCTTTGACAGGCGAAGGAGATCTCTTCCTAGAATTCGTTGCGTAATTCGTTGCTGGTGGGCCCGTAGACTGAGCAGATGAGAAGATCAGCTGCGAGAACAATATTTCTCAGAATAACCGTGATGGAAAATTTGCTCACAGAGGATTTCAGAAGGGTCCAGGAAACAGATTTCCAAGCAAGAAGAATTCCTCCAGAAGATCCCGAAGCATCTTTTGCCACCCATTGAATGTCGAATTCCTTCCAAAGCGATTTCATGAGACGATCGTCAAAGTGATTCACTTTAGTTTCCTGAAAAGTGATAATGTGGGGATTGACCTTGCTACAGCTATTCTTAATGAGTCTTCATTTTTGCTTAGACCCCACCCCCCGCACATTCCAAGAGATAATCTTCATGGGCGAACAGTACTTCCCCAATTATCCCTGGTTCCTTCATCGTCTAGAAGCTGATCTGTGGTTGATGCTGTGTTGGCTTTCCGCTTCAAGTTCTTGTCTTCCAGCCCGTGGGGATCGTTTGTGAGGGGTTCTGTTAGGATCTAGCGGTCTGCCGCTATTCTCTACAAACTGGAAGAGGGCGAGAAAATCTTCCGAGTACTCACCGAAAGAAAGGCCAAACAATCTCCCAATGTGTCCCATTGTATCACGGATCCACCTCTTTGAATTTTCCTGCTCAGGGAAGTCCTTAGTTCTTCTTCTATCAGTCTGACATCGAAATCAACACTTCTGACCTAAAGGGGTTCGGCGATGATGATCTCTGTGCCTGGGGAATCTTGAAATAGAGTGAGGAGGTTACACTCAGAGCTCTCAAAAGAGTGAGACAGGGAATCGGATTTGGGAGTCGAAGAGGATGATGGGGGTTGAGAGAGGGTGGAAGTTTCGTCGTCCCGCAGAGGATCTTTAAAAGGGAGCAGCTGCAGATGCAGGTTCATCTCTAACTGATGCTCGAAGCCAGCGGACCTGTTGAGGGTATGGATGAGATTATCGGAAACATCGGTTGAGGTAGGGTTGAGCGAAAAAAGGCAGGGATTCCGAGGGGAAGTAGGCTCAGTGACAGGTGTTCGGTTAAGGTCTAGGTGGGTAGGGTCGGATGTAGCAGTGAGGTTCGGGTCGAGATTCGAAGGTCGTGGCTCCACACCCGACGCACAAGCCGAGCCAGGGTCGAGGCAAGCGATAGATGAATGGTTGGGTCCACTGCATAGGCCTGGATTGCGGGGTTGCCTCTGATTCGCGGCACGTGTATACACCCGCTCGTTGCCCACGGGACGTGTCTCTTGATCCGTGGATAAGATTGCTTCGCAGTCTGGCACGCCACATGGCACACTCGAATCAGAAGGATTGGCGAGGCGCTTATCACGAGGTTGAGACGCTGCTGAAGAGTCGCCACCTGGATTTCTCGAGTCGTGCGACCTGATAGGTAGGGAGAGCAGCTCGCCAAGTGACGAATTCTCAGGCATCGACGGGACTCCGTCATTAATGATACCACCTACCAAGCGAGAATTATTCAGTGCGCCGCAGGAGTATCGAATGCCAGTGTCTTCTTCTTCCCTAACATGGTCGCGGGCTGCAGTCGACGGTTGCGGCTGTGCTCTGCACCGCCATAAATCTCCCCAACGAGGGAGTGGGAAATCCGGATCTTCCCGTTGGATCGGAAGATGAATCGAACTTTCGTCCACAAGAACGGTAATGGATGCAAGAAGGGGTAATCCCTTTCTTCTGTTAACACAGACTCTAATAACACCCATCTCCACCCCTCGTTTTGTTTTCAGATCCAGCTCAACGAACAAGCCCAGGCTTGAAGTAGCGGCATGAAAGAAATGTTCGTTCCAGAATTCCAATGGGACACCCCAGATGAGGATCCACACGTCTTCGTCACCGAAAGCAGAGAACTCATTCCAAGATATTACTCTCATCACAGGCCCTCCCCTATGGATCGCCCTTGCTACGAGCAGGGTGTCGAGATTTACTCCCGGATCGGGTTTGACCCAGATCTCCTTGTAACCGATGGGATGAAGAGTAAAAGAACCGGCCTGTATGTTTGTGCATTCATCGATCCAATCATAAATTTGGGATATGGTGGCATCTTCTCGAGCTACGATTACCACAGATTCCTTTAACGACTCCTTAGCTTTGAGGACCTCATCGGAACTGATGCGGATAGAATGGGGGGGATTTAATCTTTCAGCAGGGAGGCAGATCTTTGTGGCCATATCCGGTTCAGGTGCAGGTGTTGAGTGACCTGGTTTTCGATTAACGAGGGGGGAGTTAATCAGCGCATCCCGGTAAGCTGTGGATGTAGGCCGGCTGAAGGAGGACCCCGCACCACCTATCGAGGGCCGGGGATCCGGCAGCGAACGCTTTTGGTTCCTTTTAGGCCCATACCTCGCATGTTGCACAAGGAGTTTCTCCCCCCCGAAGCTCTGACCATGTAGCATATCTACAGCTCTAGCAAGCTCGACCTCAATGCTCATCCTGATTAGAGCGAAGCCCCTGTAATGTCCATTGATTTTAGATCTGTGCATGATCACATCCATTACGGCCCTAGCCCTTCCGAATACTCTTTCCAGGTTCAGGGGTACCCATGCAGCCGGATATCCCTTCACGAAGAGGGTTGGAAAAGAGTCGTATTTGGTGTTTCTAATTCTCTGGTTCTGAGGTCTCCTTCTCACCTGGATCCATTCGGTTGATTTTTTGTTCTGTAGAGTCCTCCCGTCTTCTCTGTAGTTGTCATCCTCTGCGCCGGAGGGCTCGCGTGATGTCGTCATCTTCTTTGTAGCCGTCATCCTCTCATTTTTCTTTTCTTTCTTTTATTTTTCAAAATTCTACCAATTCGAGAAAGCCCTCATGCTCGGCGAGATCTTGTTGTTATTCCTTCTTTCGAAAGAGAAAAGTCAGGGAAAATTGCTGTAGGCTCACAGCCCACTTACCAACATAGTTAATGTTTATCTTCGCACTGCAGGAAAATGCCCTTTTATGGGCTTTTCTTAGCATCTGCCCCTCTATTTGCATTATAAAACTTTTTGAATAGGAAGATTTTGTTTCATTTAAACAACAGGAATAAAAGATTCGAACACTGGGTTAGCTGCACCCAGCTAGTGAAATCTTGTTTCTAATAAACAAATGATACAAGAGGAGCAGCCTCTTCAGGTAATCTTTAAGAGGGTTGCCTGTTGTTGTGATTATGACTACATGGTATGTTGTTTGACCTTACACATCTGTTTATTTATGTTTTGAGCAGGTTGCAAGATGCACAAAAATAATAAACCAGAATTCTGAGGAAGCAAAGTATGTAATAAATGCTAAACAAATTGCCAAGGTATATTTTCTATGCGATGTTTTGTTATTTTAGGTTGGTATAACTTAGAATCTTGGCACATTTTGATGGACCTAATTCTTTCTGTACCTGCAGTTTGTTGTTGGTTTGGGCGATAAAGTTTCACCAACAGATATTGAAGAAGGCATGCGTGTCAGGTAAGTTCAAATTTCCACTCTATAGTTCCCGCCCCCCCCCCTCTTTTTTTTTGTTGGAAATGGCTTTCCAATGTTTTGTTCATCTTGGATTTAATTAGGATGTTTCATTCATGATAAGACATGCAATTATAATTGACATGACTATTACTCTTTTACCCTGGCTTTGGGACCAGCCATGGTAGAAGAACACATTGACATCACTGGCAGCACAAGCCACCACTTCTTTTGAAAGATAGCAAGAAACTTTCATTGAAAGGCGCTGAGGTGGTGCCAAAAAATATACACAAACCAAACAAGGCAAGAAGCACAAACCACCACTTGTAATTGCAAAGGTAGAATCCTAGTGTGGAAACATAGAACTGCACCAAAAATGAAAACTGGAAATGAAAAATCAAGGTGAATGCTTCTCATAAGGTCTGCTTTATTTAGAGTAGAATTAGATAGATCAAAAACTGATTACCAAAATCAACTCATCATTACAAAATAAAAAAAAAAAAATCCTTTACATATTAGTTTTGAAGGAAGATCTAGAATGCATTCAGCTAATGCTTTTGAAGTAGAAATTACATTATTCGAGAAGTGAGTAATGAGTATTTTAATTCTCATATAAGAATGCTTTTGCATAAGCATTTTTCCCATTCCAGAATAAGCACCCGGTGACCCAGTGCTGTAAGGGTGATATAGCATTCAAATTCACAAGTTACCAAGGATATTTGTGCATGTGTTGTTGTTTTTAGATACATGCATACCAAGACATGTATTCAATGTTATTATGTAAAACATCAATGATCAATAATATTTGTTGTGTCCCCACATGATATTCAGTGATTGAACTAGTATTGTTCCAAAGTAAAACTGATAACTCTAACTAATGTATTAACATTCATCCTTTTGGTCTAGGCTTCCAGCTACATTTGATGGCATAAAACATGATTCTTGCACCTTTTTCTGTTTGTACCAAATATCTTGATTTTGAATCTCCTTATAGTAGCACTAAGATAATCAATGTCAAAATATTATTTTCCTTTCAATGTCTCTTATGGGAACTTCATTTTAAAATGTCATGGATGTTGGTGCTCTAAAGATGCTCATTAGCACAAGTCTTCCTACAAGGTGCAACTCTTTTACCCACAGGAATTAAGCCACTAGTAGTCTAGTCCTACACAGAATCTTGTCAGTCTTCTAGTACACTTTGAAGTAATCAAGTATTCTCATGTTCAAAAAAGGATTAGATGTGTGAAGTTTAACATTAAGATTTTTTTTTTTCAGTAATGTTTAACATGAATAGGTTTTGTAAGGGCAAAGGTGTTTTCTGTAGGGTGGCAAATGGACTTGAGGCCAAATCTGGCAGGGTGTGCTGAAGCATGTCCACAGTCCAACTCATGATCTAAGGACTCATGTTCAAATCCAGCCACCTGATTAGGATTGCTTGATCAGCATGATAACAAGCTATTCTCACTCATCAGTGGTCCACTATCTGGATGGTCCAAAGACTCAGTCACATGTAGAGAATGATCAAAAAGAAAGAAGATCCCAGCCGTAACATAAGGTATGCATTTTGTTTTGTGAAGATTACCTACTTTTGCAAAGATAAATAGTCAATAAAGGCTGTGGCCCCATTTCAAGAGGATGAATGCCTAAGCAGGAAAAATGCTCAAACGTGAGAGATGGTTCTTTATTAGTCTCTCTCCTCATTTTCAAAGTTTCTGGGAAACTTCTGTTATGTCACATCATTGAATCATGGACGATACAAAATGTGACCATTTTGTCCATCATAGACTTGTTTTTCATGAATTGGGGGGAAAAAAACAAAAGGAGGAAAAAAAATGGATGGTGATGGTGCACTTTATTGCAACCTTATTGCAAATGATGTTGGCATGATTCAAGGGGCTGATATTGGTGTTGGTATCAACAACATTGAAGGCATGCAGGTTTGTTGTTCCTACAGTCAGGCTGCCCATATATCTTCCTAACTCGAAGTCACATGTCATATATTTGAGCCATGCTTATACTATAGGATCTTGGAAGCTCTACAACTAGGAATAACAAAATCGCTAACTCTTAGATTAATTTGAGTTACTTGTATGCCACATATATCAACCATCACATCTTGCCAACGTTGTTATGCCTGAAAGCTACCTCTGCAGAAATACTTTACTGGTAAATATATCCCTTGAATTTGTGGATGATGTGATTATGACAATATATCTCATGATTTACAAGATAAGCCTATATTTTCCTCATAAAATGGCTTATGGTCCAATTTGCTTATAATTGATTGTTCCCCAATACAAGTCTTTGATTACAGGATGCTCTTGGTGGAAATTCAAAAACAACATTTATTGCAAATGTCAGCCCATCTATTTGGTTTGTACCTATTTTCCTAGAGTTCTCTAATTTAGTTTTTTCTTTGTTTCATATTTAGAATTATATTTGTTTTGTATTGTGAATCACAAAGATAATTGTTTCTGTGGTTGGTTCCAACACAAACCAGTCCATTCATCCAGTCTGGTCCAAGTTTTACATCCAGTCAGCTTTTAAGGTTCTTTGGGTTAGCTTTTCATGATGTGGCATGGTGGTTTCCCACTTTCCCTCTTCTTCCAAGAAATGGAAATGGTGTATTTTAGTTTCGTTGTTCATCTGTTTTGTTTTGTTGTCTTATGTGTATTATGTTTTTCATGATGTACTGGGTTTGTTGCATTTTTGAAAATGAATTGAGGGCTTTTTCTCTTTCACGGAAAGTGATAGGTCTTAGGTGGCCATGATTGTTGGCTATGAAAAAGATGGTCTTTTTTGGATCTCAAGAATTGCATTGTGAACTTACATAAGGAAATTTTCAAACTTTCATTAAAAGCATAGGACAGAAACAGCATCACTAGGGACATGCTGTAGTCACAAAAATCACAAAGGTAAGCCGTTCATCTCATCTCATCCGACGGTCTTCCTCTCTTCTTATCTCTATGTGATGAAATTGAGGACCCCAACCCCTAATACCAACATCACCCAGCCAACTAGTACAGAAGATAGACTCTGCTGCCCCAAACTAGCAGAAACCCAGCAAACAGTAAAGTCTGCCAAGCAAAAACAGATATATCCCTAAAACAAGTGGGATGCATACGTCAGTTATCCAGAGGATCCTGGTTTTAGGCTTTTGCATTTTGGAAGTTTATGGATACCGCTGAAGTTGATGATGAGTAAGAGGATCCTGGTGCTCTGGCTGCTGTTGGTTGTTTGCGTGCCATAAGTACAATTCTTGAATCTGTGAGCCAGATTCCCCATCTTTTTATACAAATTGAGCTCATTTTATTGCCTATAATGAGAAGGATGTTAACTACAGATGGACAAGGTATATATGCTAATCTGGGATCTCATTTCCAGTTATGTAGTTCTTGAATTGTCTATGCTTTTTTACTTCTTGAATTGTTTCTTTGTTCACATCATTTGATGTTTTTTTCTTTTTAATTATATTGATGTACTTTATAATGCTTTTTTGTCCTTCTCTTGTGTAATATATTTGTGCTCTGGGTTCTTATTTTGATGTTTTTTAGCTCATGGGTTTTCTTATTTTCTTATTTTCTTTTTCTTTTTTGATGGAGCTTTTTTCCTGTTTGTTTTCATTTATTGAATTGTTAATCCTCAATTTGCTATGTTGTATTGATGGGTTTCTTCCTTCTATACATGTTATGATTTGTTCTTCTATAATGATGGTATTTAGCTCGTGGTTTTTCTTTTGAAACTAATTACCATTCTCAGTCTTTTGAACCCCGTCCGTTGCCATCCTCAGTCACTAACAGATGCAGAATAGTGGAAGAAGTGTATATGAAAGTTCTTGTGGTTTGAATGGATTTGAAGGCCTGGAAGTGTTGTCTAGATGATACGAACTGTTGCTTTGTTTGCATTGTCTACTTTGTGTAGTGTGACTTGCATCCTAATATGGGCCACGTATAATCAAAATCCTTCCTGTCCTCAGTGCAAGCATCCGTTTCAGTTTCTCGGTGTTCATCTATCACCAGATAGAAGGTATATGATGGCCCTGTTTGTTAAGTAAAAATGGAAACTATAGCTATCACACATTATACTTGTTACAGAAACAGGCAGGGGTCAAATGCACCTCATTTATCGTTTAGTATTTGCTACCATCCTTCTGGGATTGATGAATTCGTTGATCAATCCAACCAGAACTAGCCAATTGAATGCCACCTCATGGATGGGCCCAAGCTAAAAAAATTGCAGTAATCAGGAATATTTTAACCATTCTATCTGTATACCCTTTTTCCCTTATGAGCCATGATCGAAATGGTTTTTGACCCCTCAAAAAGGGTGAATGATGGGATGTGTATAAACTTATAGAGTTTTAGTCAGTGCCTCATCCAAGACGTGGCCTAGTGATTGGGCAGTCTTGGTCAATCGCCATGTGCACCAATCCACGGTTTGTAGGATTGGTGCTGATTTACTGAATAGTAACTGATATTTACCAACTCCTAAACTGAATTGAGATATTCCAATCCTGGTTGTACAGTATCCATGATTACATGTTCGAGGGGAGTGTTTGTCCGCTCATTAGAGCCACTTGGTTTGTGCCTCTACCATTAGAGGCTCAGGAAGAAGCCTCCTACGAACAAGAAGCTATCTATCAGTATGAAGATGAGGAGGATGACGATCTGGATGATGAAGCTTACTTTGGCAGCTCCTCAAGCCTTCGTATCGTTAACTGTAGGTGTTTTATACCTCTTTAGTATATTTGTTTATTCCTGGTGAGATTTTTGTCTGTTGATACTAGCACTCTTTCTAGCATTCAATCGCTGCATGCTTGTGCCACATGTACAATGTTTGTGTGCATGCATACAGGTTGATATATTCTGCTAGCATCCAGAAACTGACTATTGGATTGAAAAACATTTTCCCCAACTGAAGATCTGTACTATTTTTGACAGATATCACAATGATATTGATGTTCCTGTCTTACTGCATAGTAGCAATGAAGGTTTCTTTTTGCGGTAGTGCTGCCATGTATGAAGGCAGTTTCTAGGGTGATTTTCATAAGCTTATAAATAGGGGACGCCCATTAGAGTTTAGAGGACAGCTCTAGAGAGGGAGAGGGATGTTTTGCTGTGTGTGGAGCCACGAGGAGTCATTTCTTTCCTCCGATCCGTCGGTTTGCTTTATGTTTTATGTATTTCTTTAAGATTTTGAGTTGAGATCGGTTGAATCTCTTAGTTAAAGCTATGAGGTGAAGCTTGTAGAAGTTTTGATGTATGCTTTACTTTAATTTCAAGAATTGTGAGTTTAATGTTGAATGTTTGATGAAATTTCGGTAGAAGACATGAGTATTTTCGAATTCCCTTTTATCCGCCGTCAACTTCGGGCACGGAGTATGCTTAGGAACGATCCAAATACTCTCTCTTATATATTTGGTTGAATTAATTGTAAAATTCTTTGATTTTCCATTGACTCTGGGCATGGGGAATGCTTTGAATCAACTACAACTCATCGCAACAAGACAAAATTGCAGAATTGTATTTCTAATAATTCAAATCTTATTTGAATTTAATTTGCACTTTAACCGCTCTATTATCCGGCTGGATAGATTAGGACTTTGATTCCAGCCGAGTTAAACAAACTTGAATCGAGTTAAGTTACATTAAAACTGTCTGCAAGTGGATCCTTGGCGCTCTAACATCTTTAGACCATAATCCACTTTCAAAATAAAAAATCCCAAACACCCGCCTAAGTTCCTAATTCTAAATTGCGATTAGCTCAGAAACCTCCATTTCCTATGGATCAACCTCGGAATCACTGAGATTATCATTATACCAAAGCCCTGCACTTGGGGTAGAAGCGAACACTCATCCAGTGGGACAGATATCCAAGTTGATGACACTGGGTTGGCTTTCTATGCACACATCTGATCAAAATAAGGTGATATATATTATTAAGATAAACAATGCTAATTAAGTTTAATAGTTCTTATTGCTTAGATTTTCTCTTGCCACAAGACTTGTAGACACCCCAATAAAAACAAGACTAAAGGCCTGTTTGTTAAATTTGAAGTCCGAATTCTGAATCTAAAGTCGGGATCTTAAGTCGGAAACATAATATTGAATCTAGAACAACCCATTTGTTCGCTAACGTCTGGAATGTTTGGAATATGTTAATTCGACACATTTGCCCTTGTTAAACGGTCATGATTGAATCCCCACCATTAAAAACTTCATGGATTCGATATGAATGTTTATTTGCCAACCTGTTGGTAACATAAAAAACACTTAGATGAAGAGACCACACAAATATCATCTTAATTCAAAGCTTTTGTATACGGCCCTGGAATGATTTAAAAGAACGGATGGACAAAGTGGATATAGAATACAAACATCAAGGTGGGCCCCATGGTTAGGGCCAAGGTCAGTGGCATGTGGCCCACCACGCAATCCGCTTCCCCATCATAATGTGTGTTTTATCCATATCATCCATCCATTTTCCAAAGCATTTTAGGTAATGGTCCCAAAAATGAGGATGCTCCAAATCTCATGTGGCCTAGAACTTTTGTAGCGGATTAATGGTCACTCACCACTGTTTCCTATGGTATGGCCCATTTGATAATTGGATTTACTTTGTTTTTTGTATAATGCGCTAAAATGAATTGAAAAAATGAATGGACGGAACGGATATAGAATATATACATCAAGCGGGCCCCAAGGTAAGGGCCAGAGTCGGTGGCGTGTGGCACACCACGCAATCTGCTATACCCCCAAAATTTAGGAGTGGATTAGGTGAAATCCCGTATCCACCCATGTTGGTGGGACCCCTGACTGTGGGGCTCATAATGATGTGTGCACCTTAAATCCAAATTATCCAGCCATTTTAAAAGTTCGTTTTAGGGCTTTATTCCAAAAATAAAGCGGACCCAAATTTAATGCCGACCACACCTTAGGAAATGGTCATGATTTAATTCTCACCATTAAAAACTTCAAGGATTCCAACAAAATGTTTATTTGCCATCCAATCTGTTGACAAGGACACAAACACCTTATATGAAGAGGCCACACAAAGCTGTTATCCGAGTAACATACATATATACCTGTCCTGGGGCTGCGTGGGGCCCACAGAGATGTCCCATTAGACACGTGAGACATCTGACGCGCAAGAAGGAATTACCCATTACAGTGAATATCAACGCAACACGTGCTCCTTACTTTTGCAAAACCACGATCGGACCTGCGATGGGATGCAACGTGGGGCCCACTGTGATGTTTCTGATAAAATCCAGTCCGTCCATATTACAAATTCATTAGATGAAAGGAGAATCGATTTGAACTTTTCGAGAGCATTTTATTGAATATTCACAGTAATAATAAAAGAATAAATCAATGTAATGAAATTAAAAAATAAAAAATAAAGAAGAAGAAGAAAATTGCCATCGCATGCATTACACCAAAAAATCTTCATCTCCGATCCGAATGATTTTCTGGGCACCAGAAAACCCAGCCTCCTCTTCAACACACAACTTAGGTAAAAACCCAACCTCATCTTCCCAACACAGCTTATTCCAGAACCCAACTTCCTCTTCTAAACACTGCTTGCTCGAAAAAACCTTCGTGTCATGTGAATCTACATTCCAAAACCCAACCTCCTTCTTCTCCAAACCCTCATCACATGAAGAAGCCTGCGTCGCACGTGACGCAACAACCTCCCTGAGTTTCTCCAATTCCGACAAATACATCTCTAGCTGGCCCACATCAAGACCTTCCATATCCAAATCCCACCATCCACGGCTAGGATTTCCTCCTTTCAGTAGACCATTCTTCTCCATCGTTTCGTCCAGTTGATTCTGAACGTTGAAAAGTCGCTGATTCAGATTGTCGAGATGGACGACTGACTGGGATGATCCATCGGCTGAGGAAGAAGAAGGTGACGGAATGTTGCTGTTGCTGCTGCTGCATTGTCCGACGTACCGATCGATGATGGAATCGAAGGATGGATGGCCGAAGGTGAAGGGTTTACCAGCGGGAGAGAAAACGAGAATGCCGATGTGGGCGCCGGTGAGGGAGCAGAGGTCAGAAGCTTTCTTGAAAAGCCCCTGTCGTCGTTTGGAGAAAGAAACTAAAAGAGACGATTTATTTGCGATTTTTTCAATTGGAATTTTCCTTTTCCCCATATCTCTCTCTCTCTCTCTCTCTCCTGAATTTAATTACTTGGAAAGCAAGTAAAGAGCGGTAGAGGAGTGATATTTATTTAGCAGAAAGAAATATCAATGCGGGTTCCAGGAAGGTTTCAATGGCGGACGTCATCATCCCCTGTGCTGTGGTCTATCTTAGCAGTTTCCTGTGTTGTGGTGCACTTAGTCCGGATCCTCTGTTTGCCAAAACCACGACTTTCCTGCTTTTTTCCTCATTCGCTGTATAGTGATTGGTCCGTCTCACTCAGCTATGCAAATTCAAGGACGCGGATTTCCTGCGAAAGCCTTTCGCAGGAAGTTCCTGCGCTCGAAACCTGGGTAGGTCCCAACTTGATGTTTTTGAGAAATCCACCCCGGCCATCCGTTTTCTGAGATATTTTTAGGATAATAGGCCGAAAATGAACCGTATCCAATACTCAAGTGGACCTAAAATGTGATTATTGAACGTACACAGTTGAAATATTTGTGGGCCATAGAAGTTTTGAATCAAGCTAATATTTTTGTTTCAGTTCATCCAAGTAGTAATGACGTTATTAACGGTATGGATGTCATGTAAACATCACTTTATACCCGGAAAATTTTCAACGGTAGAAATTTTCCTACCCACCTTTTACTCTAGTGCAGCCCACTTGAGTATTGGATCCTTCTCAGTTTTGGTCTCAAGTCCTAAAATGATATCAGAAAACGGATGTACGGGGTGGATTTCTTAAAAACATCACGTTGGGCCCCACCCATTTTTCCAGCGCAGGAACTTCCTGCGAAAGGCTTTCGCAGGAGATCCGCGTCCCAAATTCAATGCATTCGACGATCACACGGTCCAATTACCTTGCAACGATCACAATTTTCCTGCTTGACGCAAACAGAGGATCCGTATTCAAGAAACTTACATCACATGAGGGCTCCACTGAGTTTACACGTGTCAGATATCGTGGCCGTTCGTCAGGTGGTGATCAGCATACACCAAAAATGAGAATGAACGGTACTTCTGAAATCTTGTTCCACGCAGGGCCGTAAAGCACTCTAAGGCTCTGTGGGGCCCACATGTTGTATGGGTAAAATCCATTCCGTTAATCAGGTTTTATCGTTGAGTCTATGGGATGGGATACCAACTATAGGTTTGTACGTGGTTTGAGATTTTTTTAAAAAATCTTTCTGATCTACCGTACATACGGTTCTAACAGGATTTCCCACCTAATGGACGGAGTGGATTTACACATACAGTACAGTGGGCCGGATAGAGGTCGGGTATCTCTAACTGCTGCGTAAAACGGGCGTTGTAGAATATCCCGGTCCAGATCAAGGTGTTAGGCTCATCAAATGACTTTGGACTGCCGTACTTTTGTCCGAAGCAGATTGCCTGTGGCACTACGTGGCCCAAGATCGATCGGTTGGACTCAGCTTCACGTATTTAATTTGTTTTATCCACGCCGTCCATCCATTTTGGCAGCTCATTTTAAGTCTCTAGCCTAAAAATGATATGGATTCAAAGCTCATGTGGACCACCAATCAAAGTTTTATAATGATTATTTCACCAATAAACAAATGTCCACACATCATTTCACTAAATCTGATTTTTTGCGTCAGAATTTAGTGACAGCAATTTTTACAATTTAATTGGTTTACATTAAATTAATATATACAAATTATAACATCTTAAGTGCCTGTGCATCAAGCATCATGCCCCCAGAGTATGAAATAACTCTCTTCATGTTTCCCATGCCAGGTCAGCATAGCCTTATATCAAGCTACTACGACAACCTAACACGAGCAATTATTCAAAGTCAGAAGAAGTCCATAGTAGATCCCAAGAAATAGATGGATCGTATATTTTATTGTAAGGTAGATATATCATGCACGTGCACACCGATTCACAACGTATGTATTCCAAATCCATTGGATCCCAAACGTCAAATATTCTTCTTCTCCAATCCAAATGCTATTCTCGGCGCTCCAAATCCCAGCAGCGGTACTCCTCCGCCCAACGGCCTACTTATTGGGAAAAAGAATTTTGATACTCAGTCATAGTGATGGATGATACGCTTGCACTTAAAAGTGCATACTTGGCATACAAGTAATTAAGGTGAAACCATACATATTATGGTTACTAGCTTAGATGTATGGTTAACCAAACATCAAGATTGAATTATGGTTATATTCATCAATCACGTTCCCTATATTTTTTTGGACTGTCCATTTAATAGACAAATTTCCTATGAATATAACAATCGTTTGGATTTTAATTTTATCAAATAGGTGACTTCTGTTGGGTATTACAAGGTGGACGGTTTGGATCAACCATATCGCTCCAATCTCATTTCTCTTTTTATTGTCTGTGTATAAGTTATCATAGTAAGGTAGAGTATCAAATATTTTCTGATAGAATGTATTTTCAACGCGGAATCGCCCAACTGTCAATTCAGTAGCGCAGAGGAGTTGTCGTCACAACGTGCGTTAATAAGTGGAAAATATAGGGCCAACTTCTAAGGATACACATGCAATGAAAATGAGCAAATTGTGGGCCCGACGTTTTCACAAACAAACACAATTCAAAAAAATTAGCACTGTAGACTTTTCTCGTATGATGCTTTTTTTTTTTTTTCGGCCCTCAAAAACTTATGCTACTAAAGAAGTTTTATAAGATACGGAAATAAGATTATTATGAACAAAAATACCCTCTATCTTTAAGGTAAAGTAGCTACAAAAAAGTTAGGGTAATTTTGTTTTTAAGGGTCCATCCATATAGACAGATGTCTAGTTTGTTTTAGTAGCTTTTGTTCTAGTCAAGTAAAAGAAGATGGGTGCTCCATTGGGTCTATGTTAAAAACGTATCCTTCAAATCAAAAGGAAAATTGATTTAAAATTTTGAATGAAATTTTATTATTCTTGCATAAAAAGTAATAATAAAATATAATATTGAAATTAAATAATTAATCATCACCCTTGATTTTACTAGGTAGTGATCAATGATAGAGTCAAAAGACGGATGCCCGAGGGAGAAGGGCATTTGGGAAAAGGGATTGGCTACTCCTTGCGACTAGCTAATGGCTTATTGTTGGTGATCTGTTGGCCCACCATAATGTATGAGTTTCATCCATACCGTCTATCTATTTTTCTAAATCATTTTAGGACGTGAAATAAAAAATGAGATATAATCCCAATCTCAAGTGGACCACATTACATGAAACAGTTTTGAATGAAAGTCGACCATTGAAAACTTTTTGGGGGAAGTAAAAGTTTTGGATCAAGTTGATCTGTATGACCTAATCAACAAATTAGATGTCAAATAAACCATACAGTGGGCCTTAGGAGTATTTTAATGGTGGATATGCAATCACTATTATTTTCCGGTGGCGTGGTCCACATGGGATTTATATCCCCTCATTTTTGGGATCAGATTATAAAATGATCTATAAATACGGATGAACAGCATGGATGAAACACATACATCATGGTGTGGCCCACAGACCACCGAACACCAGCCACTGGGCTGGTGGTAGGGGAGTAGCCAATTCGTTTCCGGCATTGGGATTAGCCTGCACCACACTTGTCAGACTGATGGATGATGCGCAGGCACTTAGAAATTGCACACGTAGTATAAAGCTAATTCAAATGAGAACGTTCATGCTATTTTTGCACTAGTTTATACCTGTCATGTACCAAACATTGCACTTGCGTCATTATCTGACTATCAGATGGGAGGACATTATTGGACGGTCAAAAATGAAAATATCAAGTGGCATTATTTAAATAAACAAGTGTCCATGAATCAGATAGTAGAATTGTTCTACCGATCTAATTTTAGGGACAGAATTTAGCGGCGGTGCTTTTCACAGGTATTTAGAATTTCTAAGTACCTGTGTATGAAGCATCATACGCAGCCAGACTACTAAATAACTGAAAGCGGATTGCCTGATGTACCACACACCACCGACCCTGGCTGGTGTGTTCGTCACCAAATTCGGTGGGTCCCACCACGAGGAATGTGTTATATCCAAACCATTGAAACCCTTATGGTTGGTATCCAGTCATACATTTAAACGGGTCCATAATGAATGGACGATGCGTGGAAAACTTTACAATCCATCCGTTGGATTTATTTTACCAATAGGTGGGGTTTGCTAGGAATTACAAAATGGACGGTTGGGATCAACTATAACATTCCTTCGGTCTCATCAGACACATGAGACATCCGACGCGCAAGAAGGAATGACCCATTAGAGTGAATATCAACGCAACACCTGCTCATTAATTTTGCAAAACCACGATTAGACCCACGATGGGATGCAAGGTGGGCCCACTGTGATGTTTCTGATAAATCCAGTCCGTCCATATTACAAATTCATTAGATGAAAGGAGAATTGATTTGAACTTTTCAAGGGCATTTTACTAGATATTCACATTAATAATAAAACAATAAATCAAAGTAATGAAATTAAAAAAAATACAAGTTTAAATAAATTTTAAAAAATTAAAAAAGAAAAAAGAAAACTGTCATCCTACGTTTTACACAAAAAAAATCTTCATCTCCGACCCGAATGATTTTCTAAGCACCGGAGAACCCAGCCTCCTCTTCAACATACAGCTTAGGTAAAAACCCAACCTCATCTTCCCAACATAGCTTATGCCAAAACCCAACTTTCTCTTCTAAACTCTGCTTGATCGTGGAAGCCCTCATGTCATGTGAATCTACATTCACAAACACAACCTCTTACTTCTCCAAACTCTCATCACATGAAGAAGCCTCCATCGCACGTGACGCAACAACCTCCCTGAATTTCTCTAATTCCGATAAATACATCTCTAGCTGGCTGTAATACTCTGGATTTTTGTTAACCTAGAGTTAGACGTCCTTAAGTAATGGGTCGATCATAAAATCTTATTAACTTCTCGGAACTCAATCTTAAAGTCTAAAAATTCATTTTTAACCCATATCCTTCAAAATCTTACCTTTCACCACCAGATTCTTTAAAGTTTTTTAAGTACTTTCATATTAGACACAAATCCTAAAGTTTAAATAATAAAGAACAATAATGAAATTAAAATTTACTATGAATAGTGAATATATAAATAAATTAGGTTTTTGAACATTAACCATTTGGAATCTAAAGAAATAAATAGATTATTTTGATAGAGTAGCTTTTCCTATCCCAAAATTATATATTGCATGTCGAATAACTTATTCCGGTTTGCAAAATATGCTCATTTCAAAAATCACATGGCAGAATCACCATCAGATATGACAGCAAGCGGCGATGCCATCGCCGCAACGGCGAGGCCTCGCTGTCCAGCAGGCCGAGTAGCCCATTTTCTGCCGTTTTCTACAGTTTTCTATCCTAACTTCAAAAAGTCATATCTTCCTCAATATAACTCCGATTTATGTTATTCAAAAATCAGATTGAAACTTGATAAGTATAGTTTCATTTAAAAATAAATAAAAAATATAATAAAAATTTTAATATAGTTAAATATAGGTCGTTGTAACAAATATACAAAATTTATTAGTTTGGACAACTGTTGCTTCTAAAATTTTTAGAATTTTTCTACAACACGAAATCCCATAAAATTTAGCAGAGATAAAGTAGACTTGATGACGAACTACTGGAAAAATAATTAAAATAATATACTAACTAAAAGTGCCAGAAAGGGGCGTAGAATTGACCTAGAATCATATTCTGTTGTAATTAGAGCATAATTTAGTTAAGTACTAAATTGAATAATCAGTAGAATTAGCTTGGACCACTTTCTATAGAAACTAGAAGATCTAAAACCATTAAAATCACTAAGCCAACATTACTTAAAATATTAGAGGCAATCTCAAAACTCAGTTGCTCATGAGAGCATATTAGAACTCCGTATCGGACCTGGACCGCACGTCGAAAGTCTGACGATCATGAAACTATACGATTATGACCGCTTTATTAGGCTTGACAATTATCTTAGAAATCAAGTCTAAATAGTATTTTAAAACTTACAACTTGAGTCCAATTTACATCCATAGTTACAGATTATATTACCTATGACTACGGTTATAATGTAGCTATTATTCTACCTTAGTCATCACCCCTATTTTTCATCCTCCACTGCGCCGATCGTACGTGCACAGTCTACGTTAGTATGGAGAGATTTGCAACCTTCGTAAAAACCGCTGGATTAAAGGCAGCATCAACAGTGGTAAATTTCTCGAAGAAGAATTTATGAGAAATCGCGACCTGCTAACAGGCAAATGTCATTATTTCAAGATAGATAATCCCATCATGCGGGAATAACGGGAATATATAGGCCGCTATCTTCTAAGGGTACACTTGCAATGAGAATGTGTGTAAATCGTGACTGTTCATCTAGTGGGTACTGCCATCGGATGACTATAACTGTTTAGAAAGTGACCTTGAAAGATATGGTAGCTAAGGAAATATATCAATGGTCAAAAATTAATTAAGTTCAGATGAGTGAATTAACTGACAGACGTGATTGACTATTTAGTGTCATTTTCGAAGAATTGGCTACCGATAATGAGGCCCACTAGATGGAGAGTTCTGATTGACATATGACAGTTCCATTTGTTATGTGAAGAGTCTGATCTATAATACTCTCATTCTCCCGGTTACTTACTACACTAGTAGCACATTTATTTGACTTGATGTCTGTCAGACGGAGAGGATTGTTCCCTGCGGCTGTTGGTGGTCGGTGCTATGTGGGCCCCACCATAATGTATATTTTTCATCCATGCCGCCCATCTATTTTTCTAGATCATTTTATGGTATGAGACCAAAAATGAGGTATATTACAATCTCAAGTCGACTACATTACAGGAAACAGTGTTGAATGAATGTTGACCATTGAAAACTTTTTGGGGGCTATAAAAGTTTTGGATCAATCTGATCTTCTTTTTTTTTCCTTCATCTTGGTCAAGTGGACCACAACAGGTGAAGTAGAGGGGATTTAAAGCCTACCATTAAAATATATAGACGGCATGGATAAAACATATAAATATGAAAAAAGGGAAGGTTTTCCTCTTTGAAATGATAAGGTTGTTGGCCTCTGCACTGCATCTCTCATCTTACGGTGGCAAGTAAGATTTGACAATTTAGTCGGTTTACATATAAATACATGAAAACCATAGCATTTCTAAGTAGCTGCATTAGGGGCTGTTTTCATCATTTCAATTGCAAAGTTATCACATCAGTCCATTTGGTTTGCCCCAATTTGTATGGGCCACCAAGGAAATTAAACTCCTACTGACCTTTTTAATACTGGTCTCTCTTCATGCTCGACCATCCATCCTCAAATATTAGCCATCCATTTCTCAATACAGATTGGACCACTCATTAATGATTTTCCCAGCCCCTCGATATATGGCACATGTGCCACATCGGCAGGTGTGAAACCCAAGCATGCGAAGCTACGTACAAATAAGATTCCTAAACTCTTACCTGTACTCCATTTTCTAAACTAATCTCAATCCTCAGTTCAAAATCAATCCATCGTAACCATTCAAATACATCACACTAATTACATCAATCAAACTCCTTCCCAACCATCAAAATAATCAAGGAAACAACACCAAATTCACAATCATACAATCACACAGAGTCGTAGGATATAAACCAATCCCAATCAAATGGAAATGCTGTTTGGAATCCCCTTCCCTGTGATTCCCTTTGTAGGGCCTACCTTCGAGGTATCCGGGTACAAGAGCATGTAAGGAATCCTAGCTGGGCCCAACCTGTTCTTAAGACTAGCATTCCTGTTCCTCTCCATGATCACCTTCTCCACCTCCTCCAGATTATTCCTGAACTTGTCAAAGATCCGACAGACATCGTCATTGTCGGTCCACTCCGACGACGATCTCTGGCCCACATACACCTCATCAGACATATGTGTCGATAGGACCTCCGTCAATGCCACTCCAAGTGTTGTCACAAATCGATCAGGTAACATTTTTAAGTAGTACTTATCTGGGTCCTCAAGGAACTCGGCATACTCCAGCGTCCCCTCCTCCGGTATGAATTTTCGGCACATTGTCGGCCTGTTCGGAGGGTAACCTGCATATCCATATTGCCCGAAGTTTATCGATGCATGGAGCGCCGATGCAATCCATATAAGCGTTGTTAAGGTCTGTATCAAGTTGGATAATGTGTTCATTTGGTACCACCACTGCTCGTCACTCTTATCGCCGTGGCCCACCTGCCGAATTTCATTCCACCATGCTTGAATTTCATTATCAGAGCTGACAGCATTATCATCTAAGTAAAAGATGGAGCAGTAGTCTGAGACCCATGTCTTGATTGCGGTCCAGATGTCAAGCCCATCAGCCCCATATGGGTAATCTTTGAAGAGAAGCCGGACGCCAGAGGGCTGACCTGAGTCTACCACTGCTAGTCGCCTGAGAAATTGTTTGGCACGCCATTTTCTTGGTTAGAAGGATGTGTTCATATGGAAAAGTAAAGTGTGTAATTAGAGAGAAGCAAATGAAAGAAGAAGATCAAATACCTCTTGATGAGATCCGCCGGAAGGCCTTGTTCATCGAATCTCCATTGTTTGTAGAGTGCAGATGACAGCTCCATGGAGAACTTTCCAGGAAACATTGTCCTCTCTAGAATGCCGTCGGCAGACAGGATAATGCTTCGGGCGAGGGCGTTTATGTGCATGGTGTCCTTGAAGTGAGGATTTAGTAGCTTGTGTATGGGATGCATTGAGCTCAATTGCCTTCTTGTGGCAATGATGAAGGGTTCAACCACTGCATGAGTGTGTAGCCTGAAAATGTGGTACACCAAAACTTAAGGATATGGTCAGAAATTGGTGCCACTGTATGAATACATCTCATTATGAAAAGACCTACTACTGAATAATTGTTGGATAGAGCGAAAAATGAATGCGAACACTATAAGTTATCAATCACATTCATTAGTTTTAGAAAAGTTCTTGTATCTTGGAAATCAAAATGCAAATTAAGGGCATGTTAGAAAAGATGCATTGCATTATATTATATGAAATTAACACCATTATTACACAGTAAAGAGTTTCGTGCATGAACTGACCACAAGAGAAAAACGTGCTTTTGACAAGAGTGAGGAGTTCGGAGGTGGTCGCTCTCCATCACGAATAGTATGGTGAAAATTCGGGTTTGCAAGAGGGGGAAAAAAAGAATTCGAAACTCCTGTTTTTGTTTTGGAAAACGGGCGAGCGAAAGAGAGCTTTTAGAAATGAAATATGCATATATATATATATATATATATATATATATATATATATATATATATATATATATATATATATATATATACCTTTTTAAGCTTTTAGAAATGAATCCACATGTTTTTTTTTTTTTTTTTTTTTTTTTTTAAATATCTTTTTAAGCTATGTTACTTAAGAACAGTTTAAAACTGTTCTCATTAGGAACGGCCTTAAACTATTTTTAAACCAAAAATATAGCCCTTCCTAATAAGAAATTTTGATGTAGTGTGATTATATGTCTAGAATTATCATCTAATTTAATGTTTGGTATCTAATTCTCACTTCATAGAAAACATTATATTTCATGACATCAACATTTAGTGGATACAATTCACTAGATTTCATAATTGATGTTAATAACCTACATTTATATGCAACTCAAGCATCACATGCGAAAAGCACATATGTGAAAATTGCGTGGATTAAACACATACATCAGCATGGTGGCCACAAAAGTTGCAATATGGCCTTACATGCACAAATTTTAAACCTATGCAAACAATAGATTTGTTGTGGCCTCTAGCTCAAAGTGGGCCCCATCTTGGATTACCCATGAAGAAAACATCTCTTTTCTCGGGTGATCCTAACCGTCTGATTGATAGAGTTTTCTGAGCGATGCCCATTATGCTAACTGATTACCCATTGCTTGATCAGATGGTTTAGGATGGTCTAATCTATGAGGATCGAGCCATGGTCAACCCAAATTGAGGCCCACAAATGGAACGGTCCATAAGCACACATGTTACTCACCAGTGGCTTATCAGCTGATGGTGACTGGAGTCATTAACGGCCACATGGGCCTTAGCGAGCTGCCACAGTGCCCTCTCCATTCCCTCAGGAGCAGGAACGAAAACTCGACTGATCTCACCATCCTCACCGTCGGATGCTGGCAGGCTCAGTTCGATGGCCAACGGCTTCAACGTGCAATTGTCCCTCAGAAACAAAAGCATCCGTGATGCATAGATGCACACACCCTGACCGTTGATCCGGTCCAAGAATGGCATGAGATAGTCATGGTGATCTAGAATGAATATCCTCCACTGATCCATTGCCTACATGCAAAATGAAATTTAAATCAATGTATACCCTCATGCGCCATGTCAATTACATGCAGGATGGCCAATAGTTGATCCTGACCGTCCATTCATTAATACTACCAACCACTACGAGCAAGCCATGTTGCAAAATTAGGTCCACTGGACCTAAGTTGTTGGTTGTATATAATTGCCTGTGTCATGTATGTATGACATCCAACCCGTCCAACAGGATTTTCCTGGTGTGCTAATCACCTATTGCAAAAATTAGATGGATCCATCCGTTGGATGTTCCACATATGAAATTTAGATAGGATCAAAGGATATAAATTGTTTACTTTGGTGTGGACCACACAATCAATATCGGTATGATTTTTTGCATCAACCGTTCTTCAAGGAAGGTGGACGTTTTAAATGGGTTGGATATTGTATACACTTGACACGTAGGCACCAGTTGGAGGATAAAATATCATCCAACTAGTTGGAAAATGAGGCCAACGGTCAGGATCAGGCCAAGTTGAGGTAAGCCTGAGACAGACCCATTTAAGATTTGGGTATAAAATTTCGGCCTATCCCTGCATGCAGGCCTAAGATTAAGCCCAGGTCGAGCCACTGAAGATGTAAGCTGGCTTAGTTTCGGGCTTCTTTGGCTGGTCCACGAATTGTAAATAGTATAAAATTTTGAGCCGTTAATTTTTGGGACCCAAATCATAACCTGATTCTGTCCTACATGGCCTAAAAAATGAAACCCAAGATGATCAGAGAGCTCAACCGTCCATTTGAAAGTATGTATACTTACACCTTTGATGGTTAGGCCATCTAGATTGTTTTCTATGTGGGCAGCCGTGATGGAACTTCTCTTCCCACTTTTGCTTATCGGTGGAAACGACTGCATTGTATAAGGAGATATGTGTTAACATTGTGAGGTCGAAGTTTGGGGCCACTTTTATGTAAGACCCATATCTAATCCGTCCAAAAGGTGAATCCCTTCAAATTTTCCCCATATCCCAAAAAAATAGCCTGATCCAAAACACAGATAGGTCCCACCACAGGGATGGAGCGGATAAGGTGCGGGCCAGCCTCACCCAACACAGTGGGGGCCTGACTGTGAGGCCACCTTGATGTACATATTGTATATCCATGCCGTCCATCCATTTTTTGAGATTATTTTAGGGTATGAGATCGAAAATGAAGAAGATCAAAATCTTAGGTTGACCACACCATAGGAAGCAGTGGTGAATTTAAATATCCACCGTTAAAAGCTTCCTAGGGTCTACCTTAATGTCGAACGTAATGTTTATTTTCCATCCAACGTTTAAAGTCAGGCAGACCTGGATCCAAAACTTTTGTGGCCCACAAGAAGTTTTTAATAGTCAAAATCACCACTGTTTCATGTGGTGTGGTCCTTGTGAGATTTTGATCTACTGTATTTTACGCCAAAAGTACTAAAATGAGCTGACAAAACGGATGAACGGCGTTGATATACAATACATGCTTCAAGGTGGGCCCTACAGTGAGGGCCACACTATGTTGGGTAGGGGTGTACATTCGAGTCGAACCGACTCTCGGCTCGGCCACCAGCTGACCTTAGCTTGAACTCGGCTCAGCTCAGTCTTTGAGCCTGACTAGCCAGCTCGGCTCAGTTGGATCAGCAGCTCGGCCCAGTTTGAGCCAAGATTGAACCGAGTTCGCCATTGCAGCATTTCCACAAACACTTGGACTGCACCTTCAAAATCTCACTTAATGTAAAACAAAAGCAATGGTTTTACAAGTATTTTATAAAACACCTTCTAAATAATATAAAAATCAAGAAAAAAAAAAAGATTATTTGTTTCATATACATACCTTTCTTGCCACCGGCCACACTTCGTTAAGTCATTTCATTAAACACTTGGTGAGCAACATCAATAGTAAAGTAGTCGGGCCACCAAACTAGTTCAATTCGAGTTAAATTCGATCCGAGTCGAGTCGAGCCGGGACAACTTGAACTCATTTTCGAGCCCAAAAAATCAGCCTGGTTCGGAGCTTTTTCCAGTTGAGCCAAGCGAGTCAACCGAGCTAGCTCGGTTCGTGTACACCCCTAATGTTGGGTGAGGCCCAGGCAGCGACTAATCCCCTCTCCCATAGCGGGATGCTCACCATTAAAAGCTTCCGGATTATGTGTGGGGCCGACTGTGTATTGTATATGCCTTCCAATTAAGTTATAAGATGCACCCCGCCATGATCAATAGGTAACCCAGAAGATCAGTCCATTCAAAAACTCAGGTGGGCCACACCACCTGAGTTTAAAGGTTTCATGCATGATTTTACATAGTATAGCCCACCTGAATTTTGGATCAGCTTGATTTTTATTCTGAAAGTAGAAAATTAGGGTACACATGATGGACGGATTGGATGTCATGCATACATCACCATCGGCTCGGCAACCGGTGTTGTAGATTAAGCTTATTCTACCAAGGGATGTAGAGGATCCTGCCATGTTTAAGATCGGAGCCGTTCATCAGCCAATCCCCACTCCATGGATGACATCTCTTGAAAAACGGAGCAATAGGACCATGGGGTGGGTCACAAATGTACATCTAATTTGGACCGTTGGTCAAGTTCTATCACCGTCTAGTTTGCACACATGTACTGATCCGCTGATCACAGCGGTCCAACTTTTAAGACATGGTCTCCAGTGGGGATCGCATAATGGGTGGCTGCAGTTCTGCACGTGTTGTCACTTTCCACGTGTGAGTTTGGTGGGAGTGTGGCACTCGCATCCAAGTGGACACTCCGCTGATGTGGCAATGGATCTGACCATGCATCCATTGAGCCGTTTAAATGAAGATAAGATAACCCATTGATGGAAAGTTTTTAACATCATCCTCAGATGTGGGCTGTGATTCGTTGGTCGGAGGATTAATCGTACGGTTGTGATGTTACCTCCAAGCTGCGGATCACTGCTGGATTAATACCCGCAAGCATTTCTCGTCCAAATTCTTCATCATCTCTCCATGCTAGTTCATTGACTGCAATTCAACTTATTATCTTCAGCACTTTTATATAAAATCAGTGTACATGCCCGTTGATCCCAACCGTCTATTGATGGGCCATTATATGGACCGTCTAATCAATTAATGGCTATCTCTTCTATTACACCATTAAAAACGACTCAGATGTTGTGTGGACCTCACCTTGTTTGTACATGCCAACCCATTCGTTCATCCAAAATTAGGTGGCCATTCCAAAACTCAGGTGGGCTACACACCACTTGATTTTACATGATGTGGCCCACCTGCGCTTTGGATAAGCATAATTCCAAAATCCATTTAGAACATGAGGGGGCTAAAATGATGGACGGATTGGATATCACCCAAACATCTCTGTGTAGATTGACCATAACCTGGAAAGTCTTTTTGCAGTGGATCATGCCCCTTCTACCATTCAATTGCAGGCTTGGTGTGGATTTCTTATGATGGCCCACCCAAGAAATGGTTTCATCCATGCCGTCCATATATTTTTCTAGATGATTTTAGGGTATTAGACCAAAAATGAGGTATATCCCAATCTCAAGTGGACCACATTATAGGAAACAGTGTTGAATGAACGTGGACCATTAAAAACTTTAAGTTTTGGATCAAGCTGATCTTTGTTTTTTACGTTCATCTGTGTCTGTATGACCTAATCAACAGATTGGATGTCAAATTTGTTTTTCTGTATGGCCTTAGGAGGATTTTAATGGTGGATATCCAATCACTATTGTTTTCCTGTGGTGTGGTCCACCTGAGATTTATATCCCTCTCATTTTTGGGCTCGGCATGGATGAAACACATACATCATGGTGGGGCCCACAGAGCACCGACGACTAGCCACCGGGCTAGTGGCAGAGGGAGTAGCCAATCCGTTTCCCGATTGATATGCAATGATCCGGCAGTATACGGTATATTTTCTAATGCATGGTCCACCTCGGTTTTTCAGTTCTTACAAGTCTCGGCCATATGGATCGTTGATCCAGACCATTGGTCTTTGGTCAATCCTTTTAATTTTCAGCAGTTAATAAGAGAAATATATCAACATTCTACTGGACCACTGAACCATGGGCCCCACTTTACAAACTGAAAACCCGAGTATGATGTGCATCGTCGTTGCACTTTAGAAAAAAAAAAAAACAAGAAGTCAATGCCAAAAGACTCACCTGATATAATCTGTGGTAATGGGAATTTCCCAGGATTCTCTTTACTAGTTCTAACTATTTCTCCAAAAACCTTGTCTGGTACCAAACGCTTCAGCATCGCTTCCAACCGTCTGTCTAAAGCAGGGGCCGCACTGCCGGAGAACATGTTACGCATTTCATCGAATGACTCAAAGCTGTTGGAGTCTTTTTGAAAAAAGGATTTGGCTTCCGGGATCAAGAAATGCACGATTGCTTGTATTGAATTCGAAAGGAATTCTGACATTTTCCTGGGGCTAAAACGCTCATCCGGTGGGACATAGATATCCAGGTTGATGATGCTGGGCCGGCTTTCCGTGCGCACATCTAATCAAAATAAGGTGACATATATCATTAAGATAGACAATGCTAATTAACTTTATTAGTTCTTATTACTTAGATTTTCTTTAGCCACTAATATGCTTGTAGACACTCAATCAAAAATAAGGCTAAATTAGTCTTCATACTTCGACTGAGCTTTCGTAAATTTATTCTTGACCTATTCAATCACTGTTGAAAATCTAATCGATCGAAAAGATAAGACTTTCAACATATCACGGGAATAATTGTTGAACCTGATTGGCAGATCTAGAACCTGACCAATCAAAACCTGGCTGATCATCCAAACTCTTTAAAAACCATGTTTCTGCCTTAATTCGATAAAAGTTATACCTATCCTACCGTAAAGTATCGCCAATCGAAACGGGTCACAAATTAAGGATATCCGGCGTCTCCTGAAAGTAATCAACAGACTTGATCGACATAATAAATTAAACAGTAGGCTCACGGTTAGCCGACGGTAACATCATCATCCCTACTTTTATTTTTCGCTCCCACGGGTCAGCCAACAGTAGACCGATGACTACCTGACATGCTTTTTATCTATCAAAGACCTATACCCAGGCCCTACAGACACCGAAATCTGGAAATAGAGAAAGGTGTCACACTGTCGGCTTATCATAAGCTGTCAGTCTTAATCTATAAATCCAATACCACAACTACCATTCCAGGTGGCCCATGGACACAGAGACAAACAAAGAGGGTCAATGAGAGAGAGACGATGGGTGTGTCCTACTTTCCAAAGACTTCGGATAATTCCCTCATTGACGTCGGGTTCTACCTGGCTCAGGAGGTCATCATTGACAAAATAGAGAGGTGTTACACCTGTTGGCTTATCACGAACCGACAGTCTTAATCTATAAATCCAATACCATAGCTACCATTCCAGGTAGTCTAGGGATACAAAGAGACAGAGGGTCAATGAGAGAGAGACAATTGTTGCGCCCTACTTTCCAAAGACTTCAGAGAATTCTTGACTGACGCCGAGGTCTTTCCTGACTCAAGAGGTCATCCTTGATAAAATAATCCACTAAAGAATTCAGTAAAGTCAATGGTGGGATTGGAATCGGGAATATCCGACCATCCATTTTGTATAAAAAGAGTGCATGATCTCCCTTTTTCTTTTTCACATCTCAATTAAGCTCAAATCATATTTCATTCTACACATTCCTAATATATATGTATTATCAATTTGCACTTTTATTTATTTATTTATTTTTCTTTTGCATATCTTCTTTATTACATTTGCCTACCGAAGTCATTTGACTATGTGAAGTAAAGGTTAATATCCTTTTATTTTATTTTATTTTATTTATTATTTATTATTTTAAATTTTGCCTTCTTGGCCCTTCATGTATTATGCGAAGCACGGTTAGATATATAATATTGAAATTCTATTAAATCTACCTACAAATCATAAATTTTCATAGAGTAGAGACCACACGTTGTATAGGCAAAAGATGGTGTGTAACCCTTATATATATATATATATATATATATATATATATATATATATATATATATATATATATATATATATATATATATATATATATCACTAAGACCCTTACTCATAATCGATGATCATAGATCAATTGCAAGAGTTACTTGAGTTAGAAAATTTTGTGATTCCTTGATCCGTACGTAATTCTATGGTTATTTGCTCATAGATTTTAGGCTTTATTTGGTCAGTAACAATTCTAAAAAACAAAAACATTTTTATTTCTGAGTTAATTTTACATCCCATCTATGCAATTGAAAGCAAAATGAAAGTGACCGCTTGCAGAAAAAGCATTCATAAAATTAGCGACTTCATTAGGGACGTCTACCACTAGCCGACGTTCAACTTGAAACATGAGATTTTATGACATTTTTGAGGATGGTATAATCTTAGCATGCTGCCAGTTCTAGCAAATGCTGGACCTATTATACTTTCCTACACTATTAACTAACATTCCGGTGAACACTTGTCATTTGCTAACTCACTAACCCACTAACATTCTAGTGATTACTAGTCTTATTTACTTCATATATTTACTTTCTACACTCCAGTGAACACTAGTACTATTTACTTTCTCACCTTTATTTTTTATTATTTGGATGCATACTAATCCTGCATTTATATTCCTTATGTAATTTTCCACATGTATTTTTTTATAATATTAAAAAGATTTTAAAAAATCAGAATAAGAAAAAATCAAAAAAATAAAAGCAAAAAAAAGAAAAGAAAAAGAAGTACAAGACATGAAACGAGGAAAGTGAAACATTTGAAAAAGCAAAAAGGTTATAACGTAACCAAAAGGAATAAAGACCGTTTTAGGATCTGACGCCCCTCAAAGTTTGTGTTAAACTTTCAAAGTATCTTCCGTACTCAGGCACAGGCCGTCATGTTTCTCCAAGGAGACTTTCCTGGCCCCTCATCTTCACCTGACTTGCCTAGATCCCTGGCCACTCGACCTATCTTTGACCCTTTTATGGCCGACATGGTCGTCAACCTTAAATGGCTTGAGGATCTCCCGGCCCGCTTTCTCCAAGTTGGAGCCATAACCACAATTCCTAGTGTGTCGATGGAGCTACTCAACCTATACATCAGTCCTCCAGACTTGGTGTTGCACCCAATCAATCAGTTATAGTTGGCTCCTCCTAATGGAAGCCGAGTCCACTTCTAATATGCTCTGACCATGGAGGCCCAAATTCCAACTCAACTTTCCCTAACAGGAGTAATCGATCCACTATGGTAAATACCCCCAGTGGGAGTCAGACAATTTTCTCCCTCTAATGGGAACCAACCATTGCCCCAATAGGCACAGCTCTCCCATCCACCGAATTTGTGGACCTCTGTCCCTTTCCAAATGCCAGGGTGCCACCCAACTTTGAGGCACCCAACTTTGATGTACCCAAATTATGTGGTGAGCTTGATGTTGTGACAGGGAACAATGAGGTACTATTTCACTTTTTCCAAAAATCCTAGAAAAGGTAATGTGCTCGATTGATATACATCACTCAACTACCATCAAATTAGAACTTAGGAATATCTAAGGGTTTGTAAATCGTTTTGCATATAATATGAATCGTAGTGCCTTGGAGGGCGGATTTTGCATCCCTCAAGCAGAGAAACGACAAATCTCTATCAACTTATGTTGGATGATGGCAGGCTATGGCAGTAATAATAAAAATGCCTATTAATGGTGAAGAATAGATCTCCATGAGTGTTCACTCAACCAATCCGAACATATCAGGATACCTGATCTCATACCCCTATGCTAACTTCACTCATCTAATTTGAATAAGGCAGCAAGTAGAGGCTGAATCGAACTTCCCACGACCACACTAGATCACCCCTACATGAAAAACTATATTTGAAGAAAAATATAGTGGGTATGTGATGCAGGGATGAACGTGATGAGGTCAATCACTATTCTCCTTAAGGATAACTACTCCGAATCCATGGAGCTTCTCTCAACTCCTCATAGAGACTTCTCGAATCCATGAGGAAAAAAGCAAGGAAAATAGAAAATAAATTATATAAAATTTGTAATTTGATTGATTATTGACTAAACGAGTTTACGCCCCTTTAAATAGGGATACTAAGTCATGTAAGAAGTTTCGGAATTAAACTACAACTAAAACTCCTAGAAATCGTGACTTACTAATTATAGCCAGTCGTGATTCCTACTAGTGTGCATGGTTTTCAACCAAAAATAGTAAGTGTCCTATTTGGCTGAACCATGATGTTCCCCTAACTATTCTAATCACTTTTCATGTTGTGCACAACTCCTAAAGCCCAACGGATGAAGAGTTATACTCAAACTAAAACTTACTATAAATAGTAAAAATGAAATTAAAACAGGAATTCGACCATCGGTCTGATGGTATTTCACAGATTCGGTGTGGGAAACCTGGTGTAGAGGTGTTGGCTGGCTAAAGTAGCTTGTCCTACCCCAAAATCATATATGGTACATCGGATAGCTCATTCTAGTTTGCTAGATACGTCTATTTTAAGTTCTGACAGTCCAAATCACTTCTGCTTCTGATCGGGCCTTTTCTAATCCATCTTGGCCATGAAAATGTCCGTGACCTACTCTAAATCAATATGGGACAAGCAATAGGAACATGGATGCACCTCATCCAATGAAAGTTAACAATCTTATCCCCTCTGCACAAGAGGCACCAGTTGCTCCTCAATAAGGCCAACAACAACAGCATCGACCGATATGGAACTCATGATATTCAAAACAAAACAGACAAATGGGTACAAAATAGGCACTCAGGCAATTACCCCTATGGCACAATCATATAGTGACATTATGGTGACTCTAATCTAGAGGCAACTTCTAATACCTCTTCAGCTTAGGCCTCCGCCGAATTTGCTACCTCCGAATTACAATGAGAGTGAGTATTACGCATTCCATCAAAGTAGGGGTCATATTATAGAGCGTTGTTTCTCCTTGAAACATGTAGTTTAGAATTTGATCAATCAAAAGAAAATCATGGTCGTGACCTTGGCATGGCTGGCAACAACAACATATTGCAGAACCCCCTGCCATAACATCAAGCGAGTCCTGACACAATAGGTAAGCCTGTTGTCAATGTCATCCAATAGATCTCCCCCATGTATAGCAGAAAGTCTCTGCCTTAAGTTACAATCTAAAATTTCCTCTGCTCGTCTTGCAAGGTCCACCATCCCCTTCTGTGCTAGTCCTTCAAGGGAAGACCCCTACACCCAACTACAATCTTGCTCCTCATCCCAACCAGTCATGGAACTAGTTGTTGGTCCTTTAGGGAAAGGCCCTTAGACCCAGTCACAATGCTACTTCCAATCATCCATGGAACCACTAACCATTGGTCCTCTTAAGGAAAGTCTCTTAATATGGTTTTTAAAACTAGCCAAACCCAAGACGGTTCACTCATCGTCTTGTAGGGAAGAGGCCCTTCCTTTTCTAGCTTGTCGAACAAACTCGCCAAGTCAAGGCTCAGTCTCAACCAGATGGCCCCTCCATAAGGAGATCCATCCTCCCAACCACTGATTCTCCTAGGGGCAAGTCTGGCCAATCATCCTGTCCACCCAGCTCCCATCAATCCTCAACTTTTGCTATCTTAGCCACCTTGGTTCTTTAGAGATGGTTGGTTCCCGTCTTCAATAACAAAGCAATTCATTGGCATTATCCCAAGTGTGTCAAGGTGGGCAACATGAAGCCCAACAGGTGATGCCTCTGAAGAGATATTCCCAAGTATGACCGCAAAGGACCTATAGTGAGACTCACCTCCAAGATTAAGGTTACCTATGATGTAGCATATTAGCTTAAAATGGTTCATGCCCAAATATCCATTTAGGAGCTTCTTTGCACATCACAACCCATGCAAATTTTTTGCCAAAATTTTAAATGATGCGCATATCTCTCGAGAAGCATCGCCTGAAAAGGTCGCATACATGATTAGGAAACTCCTTGCACCATGAGGAATCACATTTTTAGACAACGAGCTACCACCGAAAGGATATAACCATAGGAAGCCATTAAATATAACCATTTATCATAAGGACTGTAAAATTTCAGTCGCAGTCATTGACAATGGTTCAATTTTAAATGTTTTCCCCCTTTGATGTTTCCTGATGACAAGTTGAAGGGGAGATTGACATCGAACTTCAAATCAATCCGTACACATCCATGATCACCTTCTAGGTCTTGGAAATCACATCATCATTCAATCAACTCCTCAATCGGCCTTGGCTACACAAAGTTGGGGCCATACCCTCAACACTTCACCAAAGAGTCAAGTATGTTATTAAGGACAAAATGCTCTCCATCTTGGCAAACCCTAAACAAAATTTTCCCATATAAGTAGTCCATCTAGGAGAGTCGAACATACCATTCGTTGATGCACAATACTTTGAGAAAGCCATCTTATACCATACTTTCAAATTTAAAGTTGTGAATCATATGCCAATAGTACACCTTCTAAGATTAACTACATGTTCACTCTAGTCGAGTGTCAAACATTGAACTACCACCTTGACACTAAGACTCTACTAGGGTCATCGAAGTTTGAGAAAAGGTAGGAAGAACGGGACTGGGATACGAGTCTCCCCTAAATGACAAGACCAAGGATCAAGGTCTCGAGAGGAAGTGAAATTGATAAGAAGAAAGTGATCTCCCCACCTATACACATGAATCATATTCATTAGTGATGGAATCATCCTTCTCAATGAAAGGCCAAATTTTACTCTAATAAGGCATATCCATAAGTTCACTCACACTAAGTCACCCAAGGAACATCTAAGCAAGAGGTAAGCTTTGCCTTACATTGATTGACCTCTATCTAGCTTCATCCCGAACTGCTGCCACCCGAGAAACTCTAATGGCTTGGGGATGATGTAGATACCATCATTTCCTACATCAACTCAAAGCCTAGCCCCCGCTTCATCATGATGGTGCAGACACATCCTGCTTTTCACGGCCCTACTTCTTAAGGAGAGTGAGTGCAGGGCAACAATTGGTTCACTGTCCCCTTAATAGTAGAATCAGCTAGCCAATCATCTAGCAATGCTGATGTGCAAAAAAAAAAAAAAAAAAAAAGTCGATGTAAATAAGACTCAGCACCTTGAGTTGAATTACTCCAACTCTTTGTCCAAGTATAAGTTTGATAAAAACCCTTAAAACCCTTAAAACATATAAAAAGGCCAAAAAAGCCAAAAACATATCAAAAGATTTCAAAATCTTTAAAAAAAAAAAAAAAAAAGACCTTCAAAACAAAATTTAAGATTTTCAAAAAATTTTCCAAAAAATCCAAGCAATTAGGTGGCGGACTTATCTAATAGGCCGCATAAGCTTAAGGTCATCATTTATGATTTTGACATAGAGTTCGACTTCAAACTAATGGGTTTAGAAGAGGTTGAGAATTGGGGAAATGATGACCCGACTCTTAAGCTTGAGGATCTTCCTAATAAGTTTGATTCAAAAGATAATGTTGTTCCTGATGATTTCAAGATTGTAAACCTGGGAACTCCAGACATGCCTAAAGAAGTATGTATTGGAAAGTCCCTATCCCTTGAAGATAGGCAAAGGATGATTGAGTTCTTGAAAACACAATTGTCAAATTTTGCCTTCTCCTACAAAAATATGCTTAAACTGGATGATGATCTAGTTATATATTATTTCTCAATGAAGCTTGAATTCAAGCCAGTCAAGTAGAAGCTAAGAAGAATGTGACATGAGTGGTTCTTGAAAATTTAGGAAGAAGTAATCGAGCAGTACAACACAGGCTCTCTAGTGGTATCCAATTACCTAGAATGGCTCACCAACATCATCTAGTTCTTAAGAAAGATGGCAAGGTGTGGATGTGCATTGATTTCCAGGCTGTCCACAAAGCTAGCCCAAAGGATGACTTCCCACCACCTCGCATTAAAACTCTGGTCAACAACACAATGGGGCATAAAATTTTCTCTTTCATAGATGGCTTCTCTGGCTATAATAAAATCAAAATGGCTATTAAAGATTATGAAAAGATATCATTCATTACACCGTGGGGTACCTTCTACTACTGAGTCATGTTATTCGGTTGAAGATTACCGAAGTAACTAACTAGTGAGCCATGAAAGCATTATTCCATGACCTAATGAACAAGAAGTTTGAAGTCTACGTGGATGACATGATTATAAAGTCTCAAAGCATCAAAGAGAATTTATCTTAAGCAATTATCGAGATTGGAAAAGTTTACGATTCGTGTTAACTCGTAAAAGTGTCTTTGGGACAACCGGGGGCAAGTTACTCAGTTTCATTGTTAGTGAGGACAACATTAGGGTCGATGAATAGAAAACTCAAGCAATTATCGAGATGCCAACCCCAAAAAATAGAGAAGAAAATTTTGTGACTTCTTGGGCAGAATCCAGTACATCAGTCACTTCATTGCCCAACTCATGCCCATTTATGAGCCCATTTTCAAGCTACTCCCAAAAAACTCACTGAAAGAATGGAACAACGATCATCAAAAAGCTTTCGATAGAATCAAGTACCCATTGAACCCACCAGTGTTAGTCCTCCAGTCCCAGGCTAACCTCTGTTACTCTATATCTCAGTAGCCACATATGTGATTAGATGTGTCATTGGCTAGCACAACGACACATGAAGAAAAGAGTAAGTGCTCTATTACCTGAGTCAGAAATTAACTGACTACGAGTTTATATACTCTCCCATTGAAAAGACATTCCTCACCCTCATTTGGGCCACTTAACGTCTCTGTCAATACATGATCGCCTATCCAATCCTTCTTCTCACTTGTATGAACCCATTGAAGTATTTGTTCAAGAAGTTGGCACTAACTAGTAAGATCGCTAAGTGGCAGTTGTTGCTTTTTGAGTTCGGCATCACTTATGTTACTTGAAAAGTAGTCAAGCAGGAAGCATTAGTAGACCATCTCGTAGTACACTCTCTACCAAAATACCAACCATTAAAGACCTTATTTCCTGATGAAGACATCCTCTTTATCGAAGGAGAAGAAGGACTTAGGCAGATGAGTGAACATTATAATTTGACAACACCATCAATGTGAAAGGAAGAAAAGTAGGGCAATCATCTACTCTCCCAACGACATTCCATTTCCTATCCTCAAAAAACTAGAATTCAAGTGCATGACTAATGTGGCTAAGCACGAACAATGTGACCAAGTACAAAGCATATATATAACAGGCTTGAAAGAAGCCATCATCATAGGCATAAAGAAACAAAGTCTTTGGCAACTCATAACTTATCATCAATCAGACAAATAGTGATTGGAAAATGAAGAATAAGAACCTGATCCCATATCACGTCTACCTTGAGAATCTAATCGATGAATTCAACCAAGTCACCTTCACATACATGCCACACTTTAAGAATCAATTTGCAAATGCTCTAGCCAATCTCGCATCTATGTTAGAGACCTCCAAGGGAGTATCCCAATGGGAGCTCATGGTCTAGCTTCAAGAAGACCCAATTTTTTTCTTACAAATTGAAGAAGCCAAACTACCACTTGATGGACACCCTTAGTACGCAGATATAAAAAAGAATATTTGGAGGATCGAATGTACCCCAAAAATCCAACGCCAACAGACTGTCACACAATTTCATGACTAGGCAAACAATTCACAATTAGTGGTGACATCTTATACAAAGGGTCCTTTAACTAGATCCTTCTACGTTGCGTGGAAGAGACAGAAGTAATGAAGATCATGTATAAAGTCTACAACAAAGTTTGCTGCCCATATATGAGTGGGCATATGATGGCTAAGAAGATCATATGATTAGGATATTATTGGCTGACTATGGAAATAAACTACTGCAAACATGTCAAAAATACTTCAAATGGCAGGAGCATGCAAACCGGATCCACGTACTTGCTTCTAAATTATAGAACCTGACAATACCCTAGCCTTTCTCAATGTGAGGAATCGACATCATCATAAAAATTAGCTACAAACCATCCAACAACCATGAATATATCCCAGTGATAGTCAATTACTTCACTAAGTGGTGTAAGGAGCATCCTATACCACCATAGAAATGTCACATGTAATTAAAATTTTGAAGAACAACATCATTAGTTGCTACAAAATTTTGTTGGTCATCATTATAGATAATGGGATACCCTTTGTAAATTAGAAAGTGGAGAACTTTCTTAAACAACCCAAGATCAAAAGACATAGGTAAAGTCCCTACTGCCCACATATGAATGATAGGTCGAGGCCACCAACAAAATACTCATCCACAATCTCAAGAAGTTGGTAAAGACATGCCGCGATTGGTTAGAGATGCTTCCTTATGCACTCTGGGCCTACCGAATATCTGTATGCACTCCTTACGAGCAAACTTACGAAATAAAAGTTGTTTGACCAGTCAAAGTCTAAATTCCTTCATTGCACATATTGATAGAAAGTCAAGTTGAAGAAGGAGAATGACTACAAGTTCAGTATAATCAATTACACCTGGTTGATAAAAAGCGTATGTGGTCACTGTCTCATTCCTAGAGTTACCAAAAGAGAATTGCACGAGTATACAACAAGCGAGTTCAAACAAGAACCTTCGGAGTTGGAGACCTAGTGATGAAAATAATCATGCCTCCTCATTTACTTGACTATAGGGGCAAGTTCAAGCCCTCCTAGGATGGTTCACTCATCGTTCGAGAAGTTCTACTGGAAGGCACATTTCGGCTCACCAATATGAAGGGTGAAAATCTTAATTTCTGAGCCAATCAACACCGACCACATTAAGATCTACCATGGGTAGGAGCCGTAAATGCGAGAGGCAACCCGAGGCCTATGACCCAAACATGAAATTCCATCCCTTCCTAGAACACACCCCTAGGGATAAAAAGACAAAAATATGTGTATATACATAGAAATATCAAGTAGCAGCCCAAGTCCTAGGAAACAATAAGGGTGTATAAAAAAAAAGAAGAAGATAAATATCATAAATAGGCCATTGGGGGCAAAATTCCACCAACTCCCACAATCCTTGAAAAGGTCCAAGCTTTTGTATCATCATCTCAAGGTCACCTGTTATCTTGAAAACATCTATGGACCAGGCAGTCAAGGAATCTTCGCATCAATTGCAACATTTGAAAGTTTTTTTTTTTTAAAGAAAAAAATAAAATTATATCCAAGAAAAATGGGCGAGGTGAAAATCCATAAGGGTGCCTCAAGTAAAAAATGACAAACACACATTGGACCTGGTAAAAATCTGAAAGGAAACAAGAAGCAAAAAGAAAAAGTAGTCAAAGGTCATGCAAGACAAATACCTAAGATGTGGTGAAAATATGAAAGGGCATGATAGTAAAAATGATAGGCAAAATTGAATGTAGCAAAAAACCCAAAAGAGTGCTATGAGTAAAAATGATTATAAAAAAAAGGTTAAAAAAAAACAAAAAACAAAAGCAGGGCATCCATACTTTAGGATTGAATTCATATCTTGAAAATCATGATATTTTTATATCTTTTAAGTCTACTCAAACTCAGGACATGTCTTCTACTACACACTTCTATAGGAAACTATCAAATCCCCATGTGTTGGTTTCGAAAATCATAAGGTGACACAAAGTTCGAGTCAAAAGTTTATGATCCTCATTTTTTGAAGCACAAAAATACAAACCACACTCATAAGACAAGTCTGGGACCACAAAAAAGTTTTCCTTTTCATCCCACTTTTCATTCATATGTATTTTTCATTTAAAAAAACAAAAATGGGGATTACACATGCATCTAAATAAATAGGTGCCCAACAAAAAGAAAGAAAAACATTTAAAAAATGTCCATCCTAGAGGTTGTATCATTTAAGCCATTGGTTGTCTGCTGCTTTTAATATTTTTTATTGCCTAATGAATGGACCATTCATGTTTTTGGCCTAGCTGATCTCTTTTACATGGCTTGGATTCCAACGAAAATGATATGACGATGGCGGAAGTTGGTAAGAAAGAAAGGGTTCTAGCATGAAGTTAACATGTAATGATCCATGATGGAAGGGAAAATTTTTCATACAATGTTAGATTAAGAAGAAGAATAAGAAATGGTACCTTCATTGGATGGAGGTCGGCCCGTTCGGCCTCGCCGAGGGTACGGATGCTCATTTGATCCACCCAAGATGGGTCTTACGTGGGACCATCCTTTATCAGGATTACCGAGATCATTGTAATAATCGTAGTCATAAATCCTCTCCCATTCCTTTCTTTCTCCTGTTCTATCTCCTCTCAAGCCGATAAGTTCATTTTCTCTCAGTTCTCTTAGAGCCTCCGGCGTGTGATCAGGAAGATAACACTACAAGCCAAAATGCATCATTAATCACATGATAATTCAACTTTATAGAAAATGATTGCACCAGATTCTTCAATGTAAGAAACTGTTTCTCACCATCTAATCATGACTAGATAGTCAACACATACGTACAATCCATACCATCTCTGCCACTCGAAATCAACATTGTGTGGGGCACACTAAGATTGATCACTTACACCACATAATTTCATTTTTTTCATGAGTTATTTTAGTCCTCGAAACATTTTGGTATGGCCCTAATCTCTACCCATCAATTGCCCATTTATGGCCATATGAAACGTAGAGAGGGTGTATTGGAGTTGTGGCTTAGAAAATCAATGTGATCCCAATCCACTAGCTATGTAGATGTGGTAGTGATGATTATCAACCATATATCATAATGACCCATTTTCCTTAGTGGAAAAAAATGCAGTACCTTAATTGATATATGGTGTCACCTTAAACATGTATGAATATGGGTTATGTGTGGAGTGATTCCTCTCATAATCCTTAAGAACTCGAGATTGGACTCTGACAGTCATTGACGAGAGGAGAGTTGTAATCCACATATCTTAATACCATGTTATGCCATGACTATCACAAGTTCTTAAGATAGACTTATGAGTATCACATGATGAAAGGAACAATCATCATATATGAGGGGACTAACTTGGGTTAGGATGTACAATCTCCACCATCAAGGGCCCACTTGGTGTTAGCATGCCTTTGCCCTACCCCACATGATAGTGTGAGTGTGCCATGGAGATATAATCTTGTTGGACCTTTGGACATTTTCATTGATGGATTGAGATTAAGTCAGTAATTCGATGGCCTATTAGCATGAACTTTTATCATACTTGTTGATGCATAAGAAGTAAATTAATCCTTAGACTGAAGGATGTGCAAGGGTTGTGATCCTGATTGTATAGGTATGGCTCTCTTTACAAGGCTACCACGTGATCATTAAAAGTGGATGTGGTTGGATATATTCATCAGAGTCCATTGATTCTTGCATGAGCCAATACGGGCTCCACTAATTTACTTAGGGATGTGTTTACGGTGAGATCTAATAGATCAAGGACTAATCAACTGGTTCTTCTTTTAGTGTACTTTATGAAGTTTTAGGCATGTGTTTATGGTGAGATCTAATAGATTAAGGACTAATCAAGTGGTTCTTCTTTTGTACTTAATACTTGAAAGGTTTTAATATAGTTTATGAAGTTTTCAACTATTGAAGTTTTATTTTAATTGATAAAATTATTTTCATCACACATGATGATAACTAATAGCTTAGATCTAATGGTCTATTATTTGATCAGTATGGAATATGGGTCTTTAGTGGTTGCCCATGATAGTGGAAGGATTGGGTCTTATTACAGATCTCATTCATATGTAGGGCTTGTGGGAGTATAGGGTGGTAAAGCACCATAACTAATATAACCTAAAACTTTAATCACTCCCTATATGTTAAATGCTATTGTAACACCCCGAACTTTTCAATACCCGAGTATTGAAAGTCCTCGAGTGTTACTAAGAAATTCAACTTAATATGTATATGTATGCAATACCAATCTAACTATCCCAACCTTACATCTATCCTTTGACACGAATTTGACTGTTGGGAATGATCTTCATCCATAGATTAAGCCATCTAACCATTAATTTTGAAATATGATCATCATATACCCAAGTAACATAGTATAGATTTCCAAACCGCCAAAGAAGGCAAGTGAATGTCAAGACCACTTTAAAAACAAATTACAAATCACTTAAACATACTAACAGCTGAATCCAGAATAAATGTGACCCTCAGAGTAATAGAAATCCATAATTAAAACCCAAAATTCTAAAAGTAAGGCCCACCTAAACCTTGGATCTACTCTGTCTTTAGTCGGGTGTCCTAATTGGACCCCCGGGACATGATGATTGACATGGATCTCAAGCGGACATCATAGTGGACCCCACCTTAAGTGGTGTGCGCACCCAGCACAACCACTCCCATAGAGCACTATATTCAAGTTTCGGTTAACATGGCGCTGACCCGAACTATAAAAGAAACCTCCTTCCTTTCAAACTTCCCGCCTGCACTTGGGAGAGGCATGGTAAGAAGCTGAGAGAAAGGAAATCAAGAACAAGGGAAAGATTTTAGTAGGTAACAGAGAGAGAGAGAGAGAGAGAGAGAGAGAGAGAGAGAGAGAGAGTTCAGCAAGAAGAAAGGAAAAGAGAGAGAGACATGAGTGGGAGAGAGAAGGAAAACATGGAAGATTGAAGGTAGTACACGCTCCAGGTTGGCTCTTAAGTTTCTCCTCTTTCTATCCTCCTTGTTCCTTTAAAGTTTTCTTATCTATCCCTCAACAATGGGATTCCATTTGCATTGAAAATAATTCAAGTCAATGATGGGAAAGGCCTAATCATGTTAAGTTGAAAACTTATCAATTAAGGCAATAGGTAAGCCCATTGAAGGGATGGTTTAGGTCGAGTTTCTTTTACTAACTTTAATCTAACATCTAGCTTAATCAATTCAAACTAGGAAGAATTAGAGTAAAGCCTGATCGTTATGCCTCTGATCGTTTAATTTAGTAAGATACGACTCTGCCACCTAAGGTGAGGATTTTATTCCTTTAAGCTTACCGTAATTTAAGTTGATATGCTTTATCTTGCCTTTTACTTATTATGTTTTCATGTTATTAAGACTTTCTCTCTGCAATTGTTTAATTTACCATCAACACTTATTTACTCTTTTGGGAATTATGATTTGATGTCAATTAAAAGTGATATCTATGAATTTATATGGAGCGATGGATGCAGGCCTTGCTCTTGCCTTTATCAATTTGTTGAGTTAGCCCTTACTACTCTTCTCTTTATTATGTTAACCATTGCCACTCTCCTTGTTATTGAGTTGGCCATTGTCACTCTTCTATTTGTTGAGTTATCCATTGCTACTCTCCTTTTATTGATTTGATCATTGTCACTCTCCTCTTTGTAAGTTAACCATTGCTACTCTCCTCCTTATGTTACTAGCCTTGTGCTATTTACCTTTAAGGCTTGGGCATGTGTCTTGATATTCCAGAACTTCTATGATTTTGTTTATATTCTCTTTGATGCAAGTGATGTGTTGAAGGTATCACAACTAGTGATTCAATTATTATATTATGGACGTAATGCATTCTGGGTAGAGACCCTTTTGGTCGATGCGTAATTCCATGGGTTTTAGGTAGTGGTGCATAAATCAATGTAAGTAATTCATAATGCGTGTTACTTCACTTCCGGGATTGGACATTATAAATAGTCGCTCTATGAACAAATTGTGTCACGTAATTCATCTAACTCATGTGTTGTATCATCTCGAGGTGTTCACATAAATTTATGGTAGCGTTGGCCATGCTGAAGAATATCCGTAGTTATGGGATGTGGGTCGAGTTGGATTTTTCATCAATTATATTCCACATTGTGATGATCACTACGTATGATGTACCACACACACTTTGCTAGGCATGCATCTCTTGTAGGTTGTTTGCGCATGCTGATACCCCTCGTAGTAATGGAGAACGGGGTGTATCAAAACCCTTATGTCACTCCTATGAATCTATTAAATTATTGTTAATCTTAAAGGATATCCATCACTATGAGTAGGGCATTGACCCTCTCTAACCGTACAGATTATGTAGGTGATGCACAGATTGAAAACCTAGAGGACTATCTTCCTATGGAAGACTATACTGAAAGGACACGAAGATAGTCTTATGATTTAGTTTTACACTTCCGCTGCGAACTTGATAAATTTAATAAGCTTTCATTGCAAAGGCATTTGATTATTTACTGAATTCTGTTACTCGAATAAAATATTCAATATAGTTAATTTTATTCTTGTAAAGGTTACCTTCATGAATGTCTTTGGATGTGATCTAAATGAAAAAAAAAACATGGTATGATTTTAAAGCATCCAATTCATTCAATTATTAATACCTATTTTTCTCAAGCACGAGTATAAACTATGGCCGTGAAATTCCAGGATGTTACAGCTATAGCAGACAGGATCCATCATAGAGAGAGCCTAAAAGCCTCCTAAGCCATAGCTAGAGAGTGGAGAGATCGGATGTGAGAGAGAGATCCTTCTCTTATTCTTCCTTCCTCTCACCATCCACATGTGTGTGGTGTCCACTTGGCGTGGATGTGTGCACATCCCTCTATATTACCCAGAGTTAGAGTTGGGACTCTCACTCTCCTTGCATTCGGGATAGATCAAGGAGAGACTTGAGTTGGAGGATTTATATCTACAATCTTTAGAAAATTCTACATTGCTTTTCCAAAATAATATTTTGATTTTTATTTTTCCATGTCATTAATAGTGTCCATTTTATTTTTTGATCATATAAATGATTGTATTCTAGACAAGGGACAATCACCTAAAATTTGAGCTCAAATAAAGGTACAGATTAGAAGATCTGATAAGTTTAAATTGATGTTTCGTCAGTGGTCAACATTGAATGAATTAGTTATCAAGATTAATTAGAAAATATGAGGGGTTGATTCACATAAAAGTAATATGACTTGTATTTTATGTGATGCTTTATTGATTCATCGGTTTGTATATGATGGATGGGGTGGAATTGAATAATTTTAATGAAAATTGCATGTTTTAAGGGTTATTATTCAATAGTCAAGATTGGGTTGTTGTTTATTTGTAATTCCGTGTAATTTTTATTTTCAAGTAAATTATCAATTGTATAATATCTTAAATGGCCTAGATTAGCTTGGATGATGATGTATTTAGTCAATCTAGTGGATTCATCCCGCATTGTTGATGATGATCTGAGGGCACTTGATGGAAGAGTGATAATTGATAAATTATAACCGGGGTTTTTCACATAGTGGAAACCTAATGGACAAATTGGATAATGCAAGAGGAGCCCAAAAGTAGGGCCCACCTCAGACCAACCATGGATGGTATGACTACAATGATAAGTGGGTTGAGGTGACATCATTCTCTCTCCCACTCTCCTCTTTCTGAATTTCTCTTATTTATTCTCTCTTTATAGTCTTCAAAATTGGTAATTTCCAATTCCATGAAATCCTTGGTAAAAAATTTTCTTAAAAAAAATATGAATTTAAGAAATTACCAAATCTAGAGAGATTATGCCTTATATGTCCACCTTTAGTCGTGACATTAATAATGCTTTAATTAATGTAATTATTTAAAAATTGAAAAAGTACAAGTGATTGACTATTCACGTGTGTGGATGTATGAGGCCCACCCATTAATAGCTATGGATGGAGCCCAACGTCTAGCAACCACTGGATTGCATGGGGCCCACACATTTATAAAATTAATGCATTATAGGTTAGGGCCCACTTTTGATCAAGATCTAATATTCTTTGTTTAGATTTGATCTGCTACGACTGTGAATTTCCAATTCAATAAAATGTTTTAATTGATTGTGCCTTAATTAGGTTGTATCTCTGTTGAGTGTCAAATATTGCATATTTTTTCCTGTTTATATCTTTGTTTTATGAACATGATAATGCTTAATTGATATATTTTAAACATGTTTACATGGAAAGGCGAGTCTAAGAACTTAGATTGACAAGAATGTTAAAAGCATGAATTTGATGCTCAAGAATCACCAAGGAAAGGAATAGATTTTAGGAAACCAAGATTGAAGATTTCAAGACCTCAAGATTTAAGGAAACTAAGTGAAGATGGAAGGAAGTCAAAAGTGCAAAGTACAGAAATTCAGGAAAACTAAACCTCACTATCGATGACATCGAACACCGTTCGATGGCATTGAAGACAGTTCGATTGCATCGAGAATTACATGAAAATCAAGTTTTCTTGCTGGACTAATTGGGCATATTTCTCGACAACACCAAAGACCCATTTGATTGATCAAAGACATGTTTGATGACATCGAGATTTTTGAAAAATATTGAGAAGATTCACTGGAACATTTTGGACACTTTTTCGATTAATTGAACTCCTTTCGATGAAATCAAATATCTGTTCGATGACATCGAGGGTATGTTCGACGGCATCAAATATTATGCAGTGCGAAAGAGCGTAACTTCTGAATTCGATTCAAACTGAGATTTGATGCCATCGAAAACTGTTCGATGACATCGAATGCATAAATTTATGGCAGTTTCCAAAGTCGGTGGAAGCATAAATATTTGGGTTCTTCAAGGAGTTCTAAACAGGAATTAGGGTTCAAGGAGCAGAGCAAAAGGGTGAAGCAGCCTCTCAAAGAGTTTTTCTTCTTCCTTAGTTTATTTTTAATGTTTTGTTTAAGAGTTTTAGTCTTAATCATGTCTATGATTAACTAAACCTCTTAGTTAGATCTAAGAGGTGAAGCTGGTAGTTTATTTAGATGTTTATCTTACTTTAATTTAAGTTTATGTTGAACGTCATTGCTTTTTAGTTTGATTAAAGGAATATTTTCACTTTTTGAATATCTTCTTACTTATTTTAAGTTATGAGATCTATAAAATTCGCGATTCATCATTGTCTCTTGGGCATGGTGGATGGTTGAATTCCCTTCTGATCATCATAATGGTTCTTCATGTGGGAACTAATTTAATGAAAAGTTGAAAATTGTTTTAACTATTCCATCTTCCAACTAGATAGGATATGACTTCAATTCCGGTTGTATTTATTGAATGAAGTGAGGTAGCATCCTAACAACCGCAAGTGGATCCTTGGTGCTCTAGTTCCTCTTTTGATTGATATATAGTTTATTCAAAATTATTCTCAACTATTCCAGATTTTAGTTTAGTTCTGATTCTAGTTCTAGTTTTAATTATTTTTCAGAATATGTACAATTTTAGTCCATGTGGATTTGACCTCGTTCTCACTGAGTTATTACTACATTGCGACCCTGTACTTAGGGTTGTGAACAATCTCTAAAATTAAGATCTAACATTTTTTTTTACGGATATTATTTTTCTTAAATCATTAGGTTGAAACTTGATACGTAGCCCAATTAGAATGTTTTGAAGACATCTCATTACTCAAATTAACCTCATGGTGGCTCAATCTAGGAGAACTAATTAATAACCAACATCCTTATTTGTCATAATATGGGCATTTCAATCATGATATGGGCATTTCAATCATCAATGGTCCAAAAGTCATGAGAGAATGCCATAGTTCCCTTGAACATGCTAGATGAAGATTGTGTTAACTCGGTCGAGAAGGGCCCATCATATTTGATGATGTGGGGTGCATGATCTGTGAACACCATGGTGTTTTTGATATCATCAATGGGCTACATGATATAAGCATTGCATTACTTATGAGGTGTTGTATGGAAAAGTTATTAAATATGTGTTGATCGTAAGTGTGTGTGGACCCTTAGCTCCATTGGGCAGCTCACACAATCACATGAACTATAGTTCTAAAGTTAGATCTTTTCCCTAGTCATGTGGTTAAAGGCTTGGCCATGCCACATGGTATGATCTAAGGTTGAGATCAAAGTTGCTCCTATGAATGTGAGTTTAGGTTTATAATATGAGATCCTAACTTCATATTATGGTTATAATCTTGGCCACACTACCTAATGTAATTGTGGGATATAGATAGGCTTTGTGTTGGGTATGGGAATACCTTTTCCTTTACAAGTTCATTATAGTGGGTGTATGATCAAGCCCACATTACCTGATGAGGCATATATCATAGGGAACCACTTGTACATTGCACTTCTTAGTGAACACTGTCATTGAGGAGTAGAGAGCATGAATAATTCCAAGGTATGTCTAGTCATGCACATAAATATGTGACATTGTAAACTAGATGGGCAAGAGGTACAATTCTTTCGAATGTATATTAGCTCTCATTTTATTATAGTTTAGTACTTTGTAACTATGGATGAATTGATATCATAAGGCATGATTATGTTACCCTATCTGCTTTGTGTAGCGGGAATTGTCAAGACTGTTTTAGGGGGGCACACTTGATAGACTCCACATGTGTTTCAAGATGGTCAAGGTAGCCAATGAACTGGAGATGATTGGGGCTACCAAAGAAGAAGTCACAGTTAGAAACACTATCTACATGTCACTAACACCTATGTATAATAGGTTCATTGACAACTAAAATGTGAATGAACTTAACCATATTAAAGAAAAGTTACACATGTAGTTGGTACTCTATGAGGCCAATAATATGAGACGTAAGAATGCATGTGCTAGACACTTAATCGAGGGATCCTCTAGTAGCAAGCCCAATCTAAAAAAGTGCAAGAGAGATGACGACCAAGGGAGTAAGGAAAGCAATACTAAAGGAGAAAGTTGTTGGAGTTGGTGCCTTGAAAAATCAATATGCACCCTGATCCACCATCCACGTGGATATGATAGAGTCGATCTCAATCGTTGATCCAATGACCATTGGTCCTCCTTGCACATATGTTATGCCTTAGATAAATCTTGTGTTACATTAATATTATATTTTGTGGGTTGTGTGAAGAGTACATGGTACTTTTTTTTAATCCTTGAGAACTTAAGATTGGACACAATGGTCATTGACCAGGGAGACTTATACATGGATTTTAGTACCTGATGATCCATGACTAATATAAATGCTTATGACATATATGTTGACATTGATCTTTAAGATGTATGGTCATCCTATGTGAGATGACTAACTTTGGTCAGGATGGAAGGTCTCTACCATCAGGAATCAACTTAATGTGGATCGTATCTTTAGCCCTCACCCTACACAAGAGTGTGCATGCCATGGATGTGGAATGTATGTTATGGACCTTTCAGTACTTACATTGGAATGATTGACTTTAATTCACTAGTCTACGAGCTTATTGGCCTAGACTATGATCACTATGATTGTGGACTTAATAGTGCATGAAATGTGATTACATTCTTAGACTTAAGGACATATAAAAATTGTGTTCTTGATTATAAAGTTTTAACTCACTTTACAAGGTCACTAAATTGACCATTAAAAGTGGGCAATGGTGGGTACGTCTATCAAGAGTATTAATTTTTGTATGGGTCAACAATGTGGTCCACTAAGTTTACTATGAAACTTGCTTTATGGCTATATCTATTAAGTCAAGGAATCATAAGTTATTTTAATGCAGGGACCTTCATGTGAAAGGTTTTTATCAATTAACAATAGTTTTTAACTATTAAAATTTTATTTTAACCGTTAAAAATGATTTTATCAAACTTGATGATGACCTAATGGATCAGATCTGGTCCACCCCACTTGATCTACATAAGATAATGACTATTGGTGGATTGCCATGATAGTGGAAGAAATGGATCACAAGTGCATGCATGTCTGAGGTGTTTTAATGAACCTCCCATACAGTAAGGTACAAAAAGGTGTGTAGGGTGGCGGAGTATTATATGGTGTAAATCCTTGAAACCTTGGCCTTCTCCTTATTTAAAGATCCTACTATAAAGATGAGAGGCACTTCAGCCTATTCCAGAGAGAAACCTTGGACATCCACTCCCCTTAAGAATAAAGAGCAAAGACAGGAGAGAGTCATATGTTGAAATCTCTATCAATCCTTCATCTTCACCTTCCCTTCACACATCCACACACGTGGGTCCACTTGGGTGACAAGTGCGTTGATCTTGGCCCCACCCAAAGATTTAGCACTGAGTGCTCTCATTACCTTCGACTATGATAGATCAGAGAGAGACTCTTATGCTTAGGAAAGCATCTTTGATAAATCTACGTCGATGAATTTATTTACACAATCATTTGCATCTAGGTATGATCTAAACTATTTATATGGTTGATTATGTTTAGAAATCTGATACTATTGTTTTTGGGATTGGATCCTTTGAAAAATATGAAAACTAGATATATCCATTGTGTTTAGATCCAAAGGACCCAAGATAGGTAATCACGCTAGTAAACAAGGTAAGAGAAAGGGCAAAGCAAATGAGAAAAAAAAAGGTTATTTACATTATGGGAAGTTTGTCGCTTTTAGAATAAGTGCATGACTTATAAAAAGTAACCTGCTTAGGAGGCCAATACATGTGCGACACTCACTATGTTTATGTAGATGTCATAAAGGATACGATGGAAATTTAAGCATAGAATGAGCGTGCCTAGGCTAGGATCAGAGGAGCATTGCAAGGATAAGAGCTCGATTATAGCCTAAAGTATCTGAGGATTTGATTTAGCCTCAATGACTCAAATAAACACAATTTGATTTTGTTAAACCTTCTTTTATTAACTATTCATTTGAGAAACTGTAGTTAATCATGTGATATGGTTGAATTATGATTCTTCCTTATTATTTTTATTTTTTACTTAGTATTGCCTTATGTTCTGTGATTCATAATTAGATTGCATCATGATAAATTCATTTCGCTCTTAAAAGAGAATTTTATGTTAGGATTGAATTAGTATTATATTCATAAGCATTAAAAGGATACGAAATGTTAGTCACATAATGTCATTATAGGACATCCAAAAAGATCTCACCGATAGATTAATTCTAAGGCTTCATGGGATGCCTGTGATGGAGTTACGAGAAGAATGCTCAATTTTACTATTTGAATGTAATCGTTGTACATCATCCCTATAAAAGGATGGCAATCACCACCCATATGTTAGTGATGGTAATGAGAGTAGTGGCTCAAGTTGTTTCATTCAGTGGTATAAAATGAATTATACATAAGACCTAATTATACAATGATAATTGAATGGCATGTTTATCTCACCATAATTGTGAGTAGTAGGAACAAAGATTTTTTAAAAAAGGAAAGTATTTCTGCATGTTGGATTTGAGGTGTTGCTCATATCACACTAATATGGTAGTGTCACTCAGGGATGAATGCTGAAAAACATGAATAATATGCTCACAATGGATCCTTATAGTACACTTGTGTGCACAAGATATGACCAGAGATATGATGTTTTAATCAGTGGAAGGAAAAAGACATTGTAATATCCCTAGTTTAAAATGGACATTCTTATTAAAACATATTTAGGCATTAATTCACTTATGTTGATGTGAAACTTCTTGTGGTGATATGTCAGATGTCAGGCTTGTTTATGTTACTGTATGGTAACACCATTGGTTTAGCATGAGATATGCTAATTCAGCTTGTAATGATCCAAATGTACAAGATGCATATGCTTACTCTCTCTAATGGGATCATATTATTCTTAAGTGAACTAAAGTTATTAGTTGATCAAAGATGATCACATGACAAATGCATGCTGATAATATGACAATTATGGAACTGATGTACCTAGTTTATGGGAGGTACCATTAGAGTTGTTGGGGGAAAATGGACAAGTCGGATAAGTCGGCTTATGGAATGGACCAACTTTACTGAACTAGCACGGGCCCAGTGAGACCCGAGCCTGATAAGGCCTCTACTTCCCGAACTAGGCCGACCTCCAAGGAGATCGATACAACTGTAAGGACACTCAAAGAACACGGCTACAAGCCCATTCGAATAAGTTGTGTTCCGACCTAACAGGTTGATCACTGACCGACCTTAGAACGGTCGTAGGTCGGATAAAGCTCGACCATAGATCAAACCCAGCTCACCTACTACTCGGTTATAGATCAGTATCGGCCATTGGACGACCGTACATCGGCCAATGTCCAATTACAGGTCGGCAACGTCCCATGACAAGGTCAAAAATCCATTAGCGCTTAGCTAAAAGGAACACAAATCCTATGACCCCTCCATTGGTCGACGATGGTGAATGTTAATCTGTCAAGATGATCGGAGTCGCAAATTCCTGAGCTGACACCCGCCTGTGGGAGCCGACCTAAATCCGATCTATAGATTCAAGGAATATCCTCTAATTACAAAAATCTCTCCCCAAATTTTCGAGGGATAAGATCAAATCCCGATAACATTGAAATCCGGTAATCTCATAAAGATCTCAGATTCAGATGGATTTCTAAGATATCATGACGAATCCTCGTATAATTGGACTCTCTTCCCTATGAATATAGAGGTATCTCCAACCATCAAAGGTACATTAATTCTTACCATAGTATTCGACTAGTGTCTCTTTTCTGGAGATCCTACCCTACAAAAAGACCCCGTTCCTGACTTAGGCATCGGAGAGTCCTCTGTACTAACCAGGGTCTCCTTTGTTTCTCCTTTTGCACCCGTGCAGGTACAAGAGGGTCAACTGCAGAGGGTCTGCCGAAAAACTACATTAGCAAGAGTTAATGTGGACTTTTAGAGTATCAATATAATTCAATTGTTTCTTATTCGGCATGTGAGATTAAGTGATTTGAGTATAAATGATTTTAAGATAAGTGGGAGATTGTTGGAGTTATGTTATAGAAAACTAATGTGAGTCCAATTCACTAGGCATGTGGATGAAACAATAATAATCTCGGCTGTAATTGTGATGCCAAAGTATCCATGGGGGACAGAATGTTGTCTTAATTAATAAATGGTGTCACCTTAAACATACATGAATATGGCTTAAGTGAGAGTGATTTCTATGTTTGTCCTTGTGAACCCAAGATTAGACATAATGGTTCTTGACCATAAGAGAGTTGTGGTCCATGGACTTAGTAACCTGATGTACCTGACCATTAAACATTTATGACAAACATTTGGTCATCACATGATGGAAGGAATGACCATCCTGTATGGGATGATTGATTTGGGTCGAGAAGGATAGTCTCCACCATTGGAGGCTGATTTTGGTGTTGGTATGCCTTTGCCCTCCCCCACGTGGGAGTATATGCCGTAGATAAAGGATCTTATTAGACCTTTTGGCACCTACATTAATAGATCGATGTCAAGTTATTAGTCTATGAGCCCATTAGCATGGACTTTTATCAAACTTGATAATTAATAAGAAGTTGATTAATATTTAAACCTGAGGACATTTAAGTGTCATGATCTTGAGTGTATAGATTTGGCCCTTTTTATAAGGCTATCTTGTGGTCATTAAAAGTGGGTCATGCTTCAAAATTCATTGATTCTTGCAATGGCTAATAAAGGATCCGTTGGTTTACCTAAGGATATGGTTATGGCGAGATATAATAAACTAGGGACTTACCAAATGCCTTTTTTTTGGTACACCCTTCATTTTAAAGATTTTAATGCACTTTACAAAGTTTTCAACTATCGAAGTTTTATTTTAACCATTTTCATCGCACTTGATGATCATATGATAGTCCATTATTTGATGAGCATACAATATAGGTCTTTATTAATGGTCATGACAATATAGAAGAATTAGATCATAAGCGCATACATAGATAAGATGATTACAGGTCCCATTCATATATAGGGTAGTGAAAACTTGTACGGTAGCGGAGTATCATAACCGGTGCACCCTCAAAACGTTAAATCCCTTCCTATATATTAAGTCTTGTAGCAGAGGAGAGAAAAAAAGAGAGGGAGCATAAATGCACCCTAAAGAGTAAAAAGAGTACGTGAGAGAGAGAGAGAGAGAGATAGAGAGATAGATCCTTCTCCCTTTTCTCTTGGTCTTCTTCCTTCCTCTCTTCATCCATACGTGCATGTAGGGTTCGCCTGGTGTAGACGTGTGCACGTCTTTTTGCCCTACACAAAGATATATGTGGGGCTTGTTGGAAAATTTGTTGAATTAAATAGACTATTAAAATCGAGAACCAAAAAAGGAAAATAAAATTTTGAGAAAGAAGAACTTATTGAATTAAGTCGAGGCATGACTGAGTCACTCGGCTTGAAATCGAATTTGCTCTCCTTGGACAACGTCCCAAGTGCAACAGGTTTCTAGAGCAATCGACCTCCAGGATACAACGACTATGACCCGGTCCCAGCGGTGCACTCACTGTACACGGGCTCGAACCACTTGCAGTTTAATCCGAAAGTGCTAAGTTGACTCAGCAATGAACTCAGTAAAATTCTTAAAATCGCATCAGATAGAGTTTTATAAGAGAGATAATAATTTCGTATATCGAAACTGGAATCGGAAGTCTTTATATAGACTCTGAAGTGGTGCATAAGCACCCTTTATAAAAGGTTAGGTCCGTTGGGTTTAAACCCAATAGGGGCGACCAACCGGAAGGGATGCATCTCTCTGGTTTAAAACGAAAAGGCGCAAGTGCGAGTACACTCTCGCAAATAAAGTCCCGCGAGTACCTATACACACACACCCACGCGAGTACACCCACACCGCACCCGCACCCGCGCCCACGCCCAGCCCAGCTCGTCCCGTTGCGCACGCGCACGCGCTCACCGACACGGACTCGGCTCGGCTCGGCACGGTACGGCTCAGCTCGGCGCCCGCGCGCGTGTGTGGTCAATGGCATAAATTAGAGCTATTAGCATAGCCCCCCCACAGGACTAAATTCACATGCCCCCTGAAAGGGGCTCAAGCCCTAGGCAAAAAGACTATTTTATATACAAGATAGTTTACTTTGTCAAATCCGATATGGGACAAAACCGACAATAAAAAAGTACCGTAACTTTTCAAATATGGAGGGAAATCATCAAAAATTTGAAAATTCAAATTTTTAATATTATTTTAAAACAAAATATAACAATCCCCCACATGTTTTAAAATAAAACTCTTTCGGATTAAAGCGTAATAGTTGTGCAATGGTGCCGGTGTCACCATAGACTTGAACCGACATTAGAGTAAGTAAGACAGGTCTACAAGAATCAGGTGACACCATAGTCTTAAACCTGAATTCTTTTAATGTAGATCGCAAGTACATGCCACTCACACAACTCTTTCTCTACAAGTGATTCTGTGGTTCGGTGCGTTTCGGCCATACACCATTACCTGAATTTCATGAGTGCTTTAGAGAATTCGCCTAGATTCTCATAAGAAGCGGCCTCCACCTCCACACCCATATAGGTGAATTCCATCAAGTGTATGCAGCAACTGTATACACCACCAAATATATGGCTATGGATCCATTAAGAGTTCTAAAAACTCATCCTTCTGCGTTGCTGCTCGCACTGTACACCATAGAAGAGGCTCATATAACTCAGTACAATCGTCTACCTCGTGTCTTGTTATTTACCTATTGAACCTATCTCATGGGATCTCCACTTGTATAGGTTGGGTTACCAACACTGGCAGCTCATATATTAGGCTCAGCACCATTCCCTTCGATGTATCATTGACTAACCTTTTAGATAGTCTTTTGGTCAGAGAATCTGCTAGATTCTTTTCTGACCTCACAAAGTTAATAGATATGACTTCATCACGCAATATATGTTTCACTATGTTGTGTCTAAGTCTATTATGCCTGCTTTTTCCATTATATATTTTACTCTTGGCTTTTGCTATAGCTGCTCGACAGTCACAATGAATAGACACGGCCGATACAGGCTTTGGCCACAATGGTATATCAGCTAAGAGATTTCTAAGCCACTCAGCTTCTGATCCAGCCTTTTCTAAGGCAATAAACTCGGATTCTATAGTCGACCGAGCGATACATGTCTGCTTGGTAGACTTCTAAGAGACCACTCCTCCACCCAAAGTGAAGATATATCCACTTATAGATTTTGTCTCATCTGAATCACTGATCTAGTTAGTATCATTAGATCCTTCTAATACAGCAGGATAACCAGTATAATGTAAACCATAGGACATACTGCCTTTTAGGTATCTCAAAATCCTAGACAAAGCATTCTAATGCTCTTTTCCAAAGTTATGTGTATATCTACTTAGCCTTCCTACTGCAAAAGCTATGTCTGGTTTACTGCAGTTTGTTAGATACATAAGGCTACCAATTCTTCTGGAATATTTCAATTGAGACACACTATTTTCTGTATTCTTCAGGAGAGTCACACTATAATCATAAGGAGTACTGACAGATAAACAATCAAAATGGTTAAACTTTCTCAATATCTTCTCAATGTAATGAGATTGTGATAATATAATAACACCATTTTTCTTGGTTACTTCAATACCCAAGATTACACTAACCTCTCCTAAGTCTTTCATGTCAAACTTAGATGACAAGAATTTCTTAGTTGTATTAACTAATTTAATATTAGTTTTAAAAATAAGCATGTCATCAACATAAAGGCATATAATAACATAATCATTTCTAGAAATTTTACTATATACACATCTATCTACATCATTTATATGATAACCATTTGATTTTAAAACACCATCAAAATTTTCATACCATTGTTTAGGAGCCTGTTTTAAACCATATAGTGATTTAATTAGTTTACATACTTTATTTTCTTTACCTGATATTTTATAACCCTCGGGTTGCTCCATATATATTTCTTCTTCTAAGTCCCCATTTAGGAAAGCCGTCTTAACGTCCATCTGGTGTACCACCAGTTTATATATGGAGGCTATCGCTATTAAGACTCTAATAGTTGTAATCCTAGTTACAGGGGAATATGTATCATAGTAATCTATTCCTTCCTTTTGTTTAAAGCATTTCATTACCAACCTAGCTTTAAACTTATCAATAGTTCCATCTGGTTTTAGTTTCTTTCTGAACACCCATTTATAACCTATTGGTTTATTTCCAGGTAGTAGGTCTACAAGTTCTTAAGTGTTATTAAATATAATGGATTCTAACTCATCATTTATTGCTTCCTTCCAAAAGGTTGCATCTGGAGAGTTAATTGCTTCAGTATACGTTGTAGGATCATCTTCTACTAAGAAGGTGAAAAAAACATCTCATAGGTTAGTTTCTCTTCTAATCCTAGTACTTTTTCTTAGTTGTATTTCTTCTACTACTTTCTCGTAAGCATTTTTACTAGTAGACGCAATATCTGATTCATTGACTTCCTCTATTCCTATAGATTTAAATTTCATAGGGAATACGTTTTTAAAGAACTCTGCATCCCTAGCTTCTATAATTGTATTAGGATCTAGAATATTAGCCTTAGTTTTTAAAACTAGAAACCTATAGGCCGCACTGTTTTGCGCGTAACCTATAAATACACAGTCGGTCGTTTTAGAACCTAATTTTCTTTTCTTAGTTTCAGGTAATCCTACTTTAGCAAGACACTCCCACACTTTAATATATTTGTAACTAGGAACATGATTCTTCCAAAGTTCATATGGTGTTTGTTCAGAAGATTTAGAAGGAATCCTATTTAGAATATAACAAGCAGATAGAATTGTTTCTCCTCACATATTTTCTCCTCACATATTTGAGGGTAAGCCTGAACTGTTTAACATGGCATTCATCATCTCTTTTAGAGTTCTATTCTTACGTTCTGCTATTCCATTATGTTCTGGTGTATAAGGAGCTGTAGTTTCGTGAACTATTCCATTCTTTTCACATAATTCTCTAAATTGAGAAAATTCATATTCACCTCCTCTATCTGTTCTAAGTCTTATAATTTTTATATTTAACTGATTTTCAACTTCAATTTTGTATTTAGAAAAAGCATCTAAAGCTTCATCTTTGTTTCTTAACAAATATACTCTAGTGAATCTAGAGTAGTCATCTACAGAAGTTATATAATATCTTTTTTCACCTTTAGACATGTGATTTCTAAAATCACTTAAGTCACTGTGTATTAGCTCTAATAGAATAGATGATCTTTCTATTTGTTTAAAAGGTTTTCTAATGAATTTTGATTCGACACATATTTCACATTTGTCGAATTCTTCATTAGATATACTAGGTAATAAGCCTAATCTTTTTATTTTCTTCAGAGATGCTATATTCACATGACCTAATCTACTATGCCATAGATAAAAAGGTTCAATGATATAAACAGAACCGAATGTCTTCTTATTATTATCATTGGATACATTTATAATGAATAAACCTTCGCTACAGTACCCCTTACCAACAAAGGTTCTATTTTAGTCATTACAAGCTTATCTGAATCAAATATTAACTTAACACCAGTCTTATTGAGGAGTGAACCAGAAACCAAGTTTCTTCTAATGTCAGGCACATGTAGGACATTATTCAACGTTAAAGTCTTTCCAGAAGTGAGTTTCAGAAGTACTTTCCCTTTCCCTACAACTGGAGACATTCTAGCATTACCCATGAACACCTATTCATCATCTCCTGATTCTTGGTAGGAGGTAAACATGCTACGATCCTTGCATACATGCCTAGTTGCACCAGTATCTAGCACCCACTCCAAGTTGTTTATAAGGAAGACTTCTGACACTATAACTACTACCATGTCAGACTCATTGCCTATTTCTGTAAGATTAACCTATGGCCTATATTTATTTTTCTTAAGCCTGCAGGTTTTGATATGATGCCTATGCTTTCCATAGTTGTAGCAGTTTCCTTTTTTCTTGAATTGATTATTTGCATTCTTCTTTTTGAGCTTGCATTCATTTGCATAATGTCCAGGTTTGCCACAGTTATGACAGTTGTCCTTTTTCTTATTATTTGCCCGACTTGATTCCACAAGATTCGCTTTTGAATCTATCTCATTTTTATTTTCTTTTTGGTCTCTGATTCTATTGGCCTCCTCTATTCATATGTGTACGATAGTGGTTTCTAAAGAAACACTGTTCTTTTTATGCTTCATTCTATTCTTATATTCTTTCCAGGAGGGCGGTAACTTTTCTATTAGCGCTCCTGATAGAAACACTTCATCCAACTTAATTCCTTCTGTCGATAGTTTGTGAACTAGACTTTGAAAATCGTGAATCTGATTTGTGACAGGTATATCGTCTGTTATTTCATAGTGAAGGAAATTAGCAATTGCATGTTTCTTAGCGCCTGCATCTTCTAATATGTATTTCTTTTCCAAAGCAGTTCATATGTCTTTAACAGACACGTAAGAAGCATACACATCATATAGTTCGTTGGATAAAGAGTTTAGAATATAGTTTTTACAATTATTTTCATCTGTTACTTCAGTTTGATTTGCTAGATCTATAGTAAATGATTCAGATAAAATGTATAAAACTTTCAGGGTGGTCAGAGCGAATATCAATTTTTGTTTCCACCATTTAAATGATTCTTCATCCATACGTGCATGTAGGGTTCGCCTGGTGTAGACGTGTGCACGTCTTTTTGCCCTACACAAAGATATATGTGGGGCTTGTTGAAAATTTTGTTGAATTAAATAGACTATTAAAATCGAGAACCAAAAAAGGAAAATAAAATTTTGAGAAAGAAGAACTTATTGAATTGAGTCGAGGCATGACTGAGTCACTCGGCTTGAAATCAAATTTGCTTCCCTTGGACAGCGTCCCAAGTGCAACAGATTTCCAGAACAATCGACCTCCAAGATACAACGACTATGACCCGGTCCTAGCGGTGCACTCACTGTACACGGGCTCGAACCACTTGCAGTTTAATTCGAAAGTGCTGAGTTGACTCAGCAATGAACTCAGTAAAATTCTTAAAATCGTATTAGAGAGAGTTTTATAAGAGAGATAGTAATTTCATATATCGAAACTGGAATCGGAAGTCTTTATATAGACTCCGAAGTGGTGTATAAGCACCCGTTACAAAAGGTTAGGTCCGTTGGGTTTAAACCCAACAGGGGCGACCAATCGGAAGGGATGCATCTCTCTGGTTTAAAACGAAAAGGCGCAAGTGCGAGTACACTCTCGCAAATAAAGTCCTGCGAGTACGTATACACACACACCCACGCGAGTACACCCACACCGCACCCGCACCCGCGTCCACGCCCAGCCCAGCCCGTCCCGTCACGCAAGCGCACACGGACACGGACTCGGCTCGGCTCGGCTCGGCACGCGCGCTCGTGTGTGGTTAATGACATAGATTAAAGCTAATGGCATAGCCCCCCCACAGGACTAAATTCACATGCTCCCTGAAAGGGGCTCAAGCCCTAGGCAAAAAGACTATCTTATATACAAGATAGTTTACTTTGTCAAATCTAATGTGGGACAAAACCCACAACAAAAAAGTACCATAACTTTTCAAATATGGAGGAAAATCATCAAAAATTTGAAAATTCAAATTTTTAATATTATTTTAAAACAAAATATAACAGGGCTCACACTCTCCTTTCATTTGGAATAGATCAGGAGGAAACTTTCTACATTGGACAATCTTCATCAACAACATATGGAAAATTCAACATCGCATTCACATTGCGTTTAGATACAATTTAAACCGTTTATTTCAGGTTTAGATGTTCTAGAAATTTGTAATTATTGATGACAGAAAATCTTAGGGTTAATTTAAAAGATGGATTTTAAAAAACATTTAAATTCTGTTGCATTTCTGTTAAAAATCTAACAAGGCAGGCACCACTCCCATGCAAAGGTCACAATGATCAGATGATGCTAATCCCCAGTCTGTGGCTCACAACTGGATAGTTAAAATGGAAAATAAAAATAAATATGAAATGAACTTTTAATAGTTTATTTTGCAAACCACAGATCCAATGGCTAGGTTCATCCCATTCATGCCACTGTGAATATAACTTGCATCCCAAAATTGACAAGAACAATTTTCAGTTATATTGAAATGAAATATCCATCCTAACAAGTTTAAATTTGTTAAGCCCATTTTTGGGTGCACCAAATTTGATCAAGTATCATGAAAATTTTCACCGGATTAGACTGATTAATTATGAAATACTATGAAATTTCGTGATGTTTGGTGCAACCAAACACACCCTTATAAAAATAAAAAAATTTAAAAAAAAAAAAAAAAACAAAAATACATACCTTATTCGAGAAAAATACTCTGCCTATTTTGGTCTTGTGGATAGGATATACCCAAGAGTTGCAATCGAAATGGATATCCCGACTGTTGGGAATATCGAGCATCACAGAAATAAGAAAGAATTCGTGCTTGTGCTGATTTGTAATGAGGAGAGCGCCAGGAATTCCGAATTGTGGCTCGACGTGAAATGTGATTCTATATGTTATTGTGCTTGTATCATGTTCGTTGCTCTTGTCTTTTCTCAGGCGTCCTCTCTTGCTCAACTTCCCTGTTTCAGTGTCTGAAGAAGAATAAGAGAAGAAAACCATTACAAGAATCAATGGCTTTGGTAACATTCCTTGGAAAACGTTTGTGACGGCAACCCCACTAAAGAAGCGGGGAATGATAACATGCATTCCAAAAAAAGGGGTGGGCCCCACACATCTCTAACGTATGGTAGGGGGCCCAGTCTTGATGTTCACAAGGAACCCGAACGGTGCATCTGGTGATCCTCCTCATGGGCATCGTGGACACAGGGAAGGACGTTTGGAGGTAGAGCACTGTTTTCCTGAGGGGGATAACTACTCCAAATCCATGGAGCTTCTCTGAACTCCTCACAGAGAGACTTCGAATCCATAAGGAAAATAAGAAATAATTCTAAAAAATTCAGAATAAATTGCTTGATCATTAAAAAAAAAAAAAAAGGCTTACAACTTCTTAAATAGTTATATGAACCTTAGGAAGAAGTTTTGGAATCATACTACAACTAAAACTCCCATAAATTGTGACTTACTACAAATAGTAAACTTACTATTTATAGACGTTCATGATTTCCACTGGACCTCATGGTTTTCAGATAAAAATAATATCCTAATTGGCTCAAAAGATGTTATTCTCCTAATTATTCTAAGCACCTTTCATGTTGGACGCTAAAGCTCAACAGACGAAGAGTTATAATCAAACTAAAACTTACTATAACTAGTAAAAACGAAAATAAAATGGAAATTCGACTGTCGATCTAATGGAATCTCTCAGATTTGGCATGCATAATCCAACATAGCGAGTTGGGAGGCTAAAATAGCTCGTTCTACCTCAAAATTATAAATGGCACGTTGGATAACCCATTCGGGTTTGCGAGATACGCCCATTTTAAGGTTACGATGGTCTAGATCATTTCCGCATCGGGCCTTTTCTATTCCATCTTGGCCATGAAATTGTACGTGACCCATTCCATCTTGCCAATGAAATTGTACGTGACCCGCTCTACATCTACCGTACATCCCAAATATATATATATATATCCCTATCAAAAGTTCAGGAGGGACATATATATACCAATGTACAATGACACATAAAACCTGTACATTCACTTGTTGTGTCCCACCTAAATTTTTGAATGGCTTGGATTTCGATGTGTACCTTCATCCTGGTGCGGTACACGTGGTGAATGGGTTAGATGATGTTTATACAACACGGTGACCCTTCATTCCATCTGAAAGTGTCCAAAGTGGGCATTCCCTCCCAAATGTCCCCCGTTGTCTCTTTTGGTGTGGGCCAGCTGAGCTATGGGTATTTAGGCCTAACATTTGGGTGCTCCTTTAATGGATTGGATCTCAATCACAAATCAAGGTTGGCCCCACACAGTTCGAATCGTTCTCAGAGCACTACAAGTTGCATAGGGTCATTTGGAAAATCTAATCCATTGATCTCATTGTGTCCAACAATGATTTCATGGGCTACCATCCAAACACCTCACTGATCGGACAATCTTAACCATCTGATCATTTGCATTTACAATATTAACAGTCAGGATTGTTCAGAGGTCAAATCAACCATTTGAGCCATGTAACTGTCAGGACCCATCATGGATTGTTTATGATTGTAAAGGATCGTTTTTGTTTCAAAATCTCAACCATCCCACCCATGACTTTGTAAAAGAACGGCTACAAAATATATTAGATCAATTGATTAGTGTAATTTTTGTATGGATTGGATCATCTGATCAGTGTAATTTTTGTATGGCAACCCATGAAATGTGCTTTGGACTTAACACACATATTAGATCAATTGATTAAACTGTCCAAATGACCCAATGCAACTAGGGGCACTGTAACCGCTAATTCATACACGACCGTTGTAACGTGTCTGGTGACTCATTTTAAAATTTTAAAAAATAAAAATGTGATTAAACTAGGCTTTAACAGATTATGAGATACCGTACTCGGATTTTCATTTAACAATCGTACGATCGTTTCTTACGTGGCAGCTGATGTAGAGCGGGTGCGGACAATATCATGGCCAAGATGGACCAGAGAAGGCCCGATAAGAGGTGGAAGTGATCCGGACTGTTAAAACCTTAAAACGGGTATATCTCGCAACCAACCCAACTATGCCGGGTTGCCACACCAAATTTGCGAGATTCCATCATATCGACAGTCAAAAATTCATTTTATTTTCATTTTTACTAATTTTAGTAAGTTCTAATTTGATGATGACTCTTCATCCTTTGAACTTTAGGAGTTGTATCCAACACGAAAAGTGCTTAGAAAAATTAGGAGAACAAAGTGGTTAGGCCAAATATGACACTGTTTTTGGCTGAAAACCAAGAGGTCGAGTGAAATCATGATAGTCTATAAATAGTAAGTTTACAATTTATAGTAAGTCATGATTTTAGGGAGTTTTAGTTATAGTTTGACTCTGAAACTTCTTCCTAGAATTCATATGACTATTTAAGGGGTTGTAATCTCGTTTTTTTTAATCATCAATCAATTTATTTCGAATTTTTAGAAAATTCTCTATTTTCTTATTTTTCTCGTAAGTGGATTCGTGGTATCTCTCTGAAGAAAATCCAAAGAAGCTCTGTAGATTCGGAGTAGTTATCCCCTTGAGGAAGACGATGGTCAATCTCAATGCGCCCATCCCTGCGTCAGCGGCCCACCACAAATTACGGATGTGGGCCATTACCCCTTCATCAGATTTCAAAGAAGGTTGTGGGCAGGCCCGGATTAGGCCTGTGTCCCTATACAACTATTTGGCCCACATAGTTCGTCCAGGCCCAATAGAGAAAAGCCCATTAATGTCCTAGAAAGTAAATTTTTTTTCACTTTCTCAGTAGACTCAAATCTATTTATAAAGCTAAAGTGAAAATCCAACGGATCATCTGATCCGTCAGATTATGAATTTGTGATTTTGGTGACAGCTTTTTGGCTTTTCTGCAAGATCATACCTTATGAATGATAAATATGGGGATGTAAATCACTAGCCCCTGAATAGTTTGAACGGCTGGGATCATCATGGACCAGAGATTACTGGGCCCCATGTTAGCATAACATCTAAGAATACAAGAAATAGTGAGTTAAGAACCACTTACTGGTATCAACTTGAGTACTGTATATTTGAACTGAAGCTGATTTTCCTGGGCCTGATCGGCCCAGACTCCGACGAACAACGACCTTCCCCTTGATAACATGAAATTGATGGGCTGTTTTCAGGCATGCAGGAAAGCAAGTAGGCCAACTTTGTTGCATGTTTGGGCTTTCAAATTCCATTTCCAAGATTCCCAATCTCAATTCCTTGGATAAAATCTCTTCAACTATGTTATATGATTTTATGTAGTAGATGGGTATAAGGAATGCTTGCAAATGAAGTAAAAAATAAGAACATTTTATTATATAAAAACCAAAAGAGAAAAGAAAAGAAATGTGCTAGTCTTTTGCTTCACTCGCGCATCTGATTCCATGTCTTTCTTGTTGGTAAACCATCACCAAATTCCCACTCTTGGGGTTAAATTTACTGGGTTGACTCAGTGACTCGGTGAGTTTTGATGTTCTTAGACTCGCTCATTTGGCTGAAAGGCTAGACTCTTATGTTAGTTTTGCAAATATATAAAAGTTAATGGTACTGACTCATCCTCCTTGCATGTGGCACTGTTGAATAGATATCCACACCATCTAAATTGTAGGTCTCATTGTAGATGGAGCCATCAAGCAATCTAAATGTACAATTAATGGTTAATAAATGGATGGTTAAAAGTAAAATAGAGAGTAGTTTAAATTTGAAGAAAATATAATCAGTTGGTTAGTGTTATCTCAATGCAAATTTTCGGTTATGCTCCATCCGAAGTTGGTGAGTAGCATCTAGATGTTGATTTTTTTGCATATTCCAGTATTGGAGCAATCATAATCCCATTTTCATTAATAAACTATGATAAGACATCATATTCGATCTCTGGGGATAACAATAGGCCTAAATCTAATGGTAATGATTCAATTTTTGCCACATGATGTTGCCTCTTTATGAATCCCATTACTTTGCTTAGTTGTTTGGTAATTTTATGGTATTTTGGTAATTATATACCATCTTAGTTTGTATGGATGATTAAAAGTTAGGTTATAAAATTATAAGCTTTTTTTTTTCTTTTCTTTTTACACCCACGCATACTTGTGGATGCTGGGATCCGTGTGACTTCGGGTTGGAACGATGTGCTTATGTGTGCCATTTGAAAAGTGTGTGTGATTTAATTGAAATGTAGGGGTATTATATTTTATTAGAGCCGCCACTAGCCAGTTATTCCAATTTCATAGTTAGCTAGACCCTATAGAAATATTAGGAGAAAGAATTTGAAGATTTTATATCCTAAAATGACACCTTGACATACAATTAAAAAATTCAAGTAAGAGACCACAGTTACAAAGAGATAAGGCGTTAGACACCCTCTATGCCCGTACAAACGTACAATCCCTATTTCACAGGATTAAACAAACAATTAGGGATTAGAGTTAGCTCTTGTTTACTAAAGAGGCGCAAATGAGTGGAATACAGTGTTAATGCACCATCGTTGCCAAGTAGTAGACCGAGTTATATAAATCTACCCTGACTCACTCACTTGTTGAAACAAAAATATGTCCAGTCAAATCGATCTTTTGATGGGCAAGATCTAATGACTCGGCAAGGCACAGAGCATACACTCAAATTGACTGAGTAAAAATGCGATGTATGCGATGCTATGTTGATGATGAGCAAGGGAGATCGAGAAGGGAATAGTTGTTGCATGATGCTTTATGTGGTTTGGATGAGACTAATCAAGCTGGATGGTAAGATGGAAAGTTGTTTCACAGGGCCGGATTGAGTGGTTTTTATTGGGGTTTTGTTTACTTAGGTGGCTGGAGGATGTGTTGGGTTAGGGTGATTTAGGATAAACTCCTTTCCTTATATTCTCTCCTCCTTTGGTTAAGGGATGGAAGCTCTCTGAGAGAGTTAAGGAGTCTAAAGATTTTTATGAGTGTTTCTAAGTGCTTTGGAATGAAAGAGTAGGGGGCTATTTATAGCCTCCTGGCCCTTTTTTTTGGTAATTGTTGGAGAAGTTGAGGGTAAAAAGGCTTTAATGGGTAGGATTTAAAATCTCCATGTAGCGAGATCTCAACGGTTAGATGAAGTGATAAAATTGTAATTTTAGTTGAAGGAGGGATAAAGAAGTCATTCTACATTTCTGTACGACTGCAACTAGATTCAGGGCAACCCCACATGCTTTGCACCCTCTCCTTCCAAGGTAAGAGAGTTGCCACGTGGTAGACGGCGGTGCCTCTTACCAAGGCAAGAGAGCTGCCACGTGGCAGGCGATGCCCTCGGCGCCACCGTCCATGTGGCTTGCTCCCTGCTTTGGCAGGGAGTCCACTAGCATGTTGTGTAGCCCCTTGGTCCTCCCGAGTTTATTTTTCTTGGGTCTGATTTGACTAGGTTGAGTTGAATGGGTTTGACTGGGCGAGTTGACTGGTTGGGTTGACTGGGTTCGATTGAGTGGATTAATTAGGTTTGACTAGCTTAGTGGCCTAGGTTTGCCTAGCTGGGTTGATTGTGTTTGACTAGTTGGATTGACTAGGTTTGATTGAGTGGGTTGACTGGGTTTGACTAGCTTGTCAGCCTTGGATGGGTTGTCTACAAATGCCCTTCTTTAGTAGAGGTTGCAATCAAACGAATGCCAAAGCGAGTGGACACTCCACCATCCTTAGTCAGACTTAGAGGTGGTTCAGATTCATTATCTTCTTTAGTGTCTATGTCAGTTGATTTTCTAAAAATAGATAACTCGCACATCTCACAAGGGTTTGTGGAAAATATTACGACTTTCCCCATGCTTTTTGTGGCATTATGGGCAACCACTCACAACACTTTCATACCTGATCGATATTGACATTGGAGTGTATCTAGAAAGTAGTGCCCCTGTGCTTTTTTACGGCCTTACGACGATTTGCCTACTGACTAGATCTGGAATGATTGTTGCTTCCCTAATCACATTAGGAGTACTTGCTTCGCTTGATTATCAAAGTAGTTAATTGCCCTGCATTTTTTTTTTTTGCAGCCTTACAGGAACTCACTACGCTAACTTAGGCTGGATTAAGTTTCACGAATATTCCACAACTAGGTTTGTGCGGGTGACCTTTTTTGTATAATCTCCTTATTTTGACACTGAGGTTATAAATCATCTTTCCACTATTCAAACAGTTTCTTCTGACTGGGACTTCTCTTATCATCCATTCCTACATTAAGCATTTCATACAACTATTCTGACACTAGAGTTTAGATCGATCATACTTTGTAGGCATACAAATCCAATAGTTTTAGGGAAACTGCGAGTTGTTGAATCTTATTTTGATGTTGCATTGGACTCCTAGGGAGTGACACTCCGTGGAGGTTTTAGTAGAAATGATTTTGTAAATAAGTCCAGCTCGCATGGTCACCTCCACTGGGGATGCCTATGGATCTTCCGTGCGAGCTGGTTTTTTATTGATAACAAGCTAAGGGTCTGGTCCATCTTTTTAAAGATGGATGGCTACGATCGAGACCAATTTTTATCCGAAATGTATTTTTGTGGTTTCTAAAGCAGGTTTACACCTGTCATTTTGCAACTTGATTATTGTAATCAAGGCCAGCTCTGCTAAGGATATATGTATTCTTTTTGGATTTCAAACATGTTTGTCTGACCTAGTTGCTTTGCAGTTTGATGGTTATGTCAAACTTACCCGAGATGATCTTGATCCATCGTCTCATGGTTAACAATTGCGATGGAGATTCGAATCCATTAGGGATGGTCTAGGTCTATCATTTCATGTTTATCAGTCATGATTAGGTTTTGGTTTTATTTGAGTGAGTTTAACCGATAGCCATGATTAAGGTTTTGATCTGCTGGAGAAGTTGATCGGTTCCATCATCTTAAGTTGCGGCTAGGCTTACTGGGGATTTCTCATTATTAAGACTTTATCAGGGATATATTTTTAGTGATCTGGACCATGATCAACAACTGTGATCACAGCCACTTCGAGAATATATTTTTGAAAGATGATTCTGTAATGACCTGGGATTTTGGGTGCGTGTACACATGCACGGGAGTACATATACTTATATTCTTTCAAGCATACATATGTAAGTCCATCAATCTAGCACATTTTAACTGTCCATCTAGATTCTAACCTAAATTTGACTCTTGTGAGTAATCTTTATCCATAGATCAAGTCATCCAACCGTTGATTCTTAAATAGACCATCACATCATCCTAAAATCAACCCTACATGCGATTTAAACATTTACACATTATCATCAATGAATCTGAATGTTAGATCATGACCCTAGTATATAGATGAATATTTTATACCATTAAAACCAAATTCTAATGGGTAGAAATACACCATTCATTATCTCAAGCTTTCAATGGTGTATATGTTCATACCTGATACTAAACATTAGAAAACTGACTTCTAGGAAGTCGATCGCAATGAAACTTTAAATAATGTTTTGTTAGAGTAGTTAAGCCGTACATTATCAATTTCGAGACCTAACTCGCAAGATCGACCATCCATCAGATTTTGCATCATATTCGTTAGATGGCCCATCCGAAAATAACACAACGATTCTCGTTGCAACCCAAGAAAAATCCCAGACGAATCCATCGGTTTACATCTTAAATCAGGGTATGCCTTGGCCAATTTTCAGAGCCTATGGATCATATAGAATTCTATGCAATCTTCAATTTTTAAAAAGGATTTGACAAATTGACTGTAAACCTAATACTATACGCTCTCACCTAGATGAATAACAATTTGTAAAACTATTGATGTTTCTAATGTCTTGGTTAATCGGACTGTTGTCTGAGTGAGGGTTCAACTTTTGGGTTGTTTGAAAATATCGCCACTGTTCGAAAATATCGCTAACAGTTGGTTAGGGCCTTGGCTTAGTCCCATATCGGATGGATGAGCGCTCGAGACCCTGGCTATAAGTGTGGTTCCACCCTTCCCTGTAATAAGGCATTTTATGGGAAACCCCGGAACTAAAACTGTGAGGCCTTGGCCAAAGTGGACAATATCAGTACAGTGAGGGTTGGGTCGTTACAATGTTACTACATCTTGACGCTCTAAAGGACACCGTGACAAGTTTAACTTGAAATTTTATGGCAATCAAACCGTTGATTTTGAGTTCAAACCCATTATAACCGTCTGAGTTAGAATAATAGATTCTATGTGAATCTATCTGCGTGATGGGTGGGCCACTGGACAAAATGACCACTATGGACGTTGTCGTGCACACAACTCTATAATTTCACAAGACAACGCACACAAACAACCTATGTAACACCCTGATTCTCATAACCTGAGGATGTTCGCTTGAGTACGAGAATCCCGAGGGTTACGTCATACAATGCAACTACCATCCATCTAATGTCTAACATATTTCATAATATCGAAATATAACTACTGTATAAACTTGTTAAAAAGAGTTCAACATACGTGCATGGAAATAAAGGAGTAAGGGAAGATCCCACAGCATGGGATTTTTAATTACAATTCTCAAACTAAGGAAAACGAAGATAATGTCTAAAACATAAAAGTAAATCTATATCCTATATTATCAGTTGAGCCCTATATCAGCATACGGTTCCTCCTCTCCACACTCCTCCTCAGCTGCGCCAGGAATATCATCATAGGCGCCATCTTCCTCCCTCATACCCGTGTCTATTTGGTGCAACCGCACAATTGGGTGAGTGAAAACTCAGTAGAAATTTTCTGCCAGGATTCATGCATATCATGTCATTCCAAAGCAGTTTTAACCACACATATGCAATCATAATGAAGATAATATAACTTGAATGTAGATGTATGGATGTATGAATGTGTGCTCAAGTCACAGATCGGGGGATACACATCCAGCTATCAAAATAAAAGGGTCGCCCAATGAGAACTAGCCACCAGGAAAAGACTATAATATATAGATCACCCAAGGAGAACTAGTGACTCAGAAAAAACTATGTAATATAAATCACCTAAGGAGAATTAGTCACCCGAAAAAGTATACAAAGGTACGCCTAAGAAGAACTAACCACCTGAAAAAGACCATGTAATATAGATCGCCCAAGGAGAGTTAGTCACCTGAAAAAGTACAAAAAGGTACACCCGAGGAGAACTAACCACCCGAAAAAGACCATGTAATATAGATCGCCCAATGAGAATTAGTCACTCGGAAAAGTACACAAAGGTACGTCCAAGGAGAACTAACCATCCGGAAAAGACCATGTAAAGCAAGAGCGCCCAAAGTGGCACAAATGTATATAATCTGGGAGTTTAACTAAAGTAATAGGACTTACAACAAATTAAACAGAGTGAGGCTTACATTGAGTACTCGGAAAAGCTCATATGTCATACGTGAATGCATGCACCATGATACTCATGTACACTCCATATGATTAACAAGGTTGCTTTCATAGGCATTGTCAAAGATCACAAGATATTAAACATCCCAGCATGATTTTAATCATAAATTCATTTACATTTCTCTAAGTCCAAATGAGGGCCCATAAACATGACATTTCAAGCATACTAAATTAGTGACAGATTCATTCTACTTCATAAGAAAGGTGATGTTCCACACCTAGCATTCGTTGTACAACTTGTGAGATAAAAGGAATGGAAGCATCATGACTATTTTCTACTACAATAAAGCTATGTCCAAAATTGGGTAATTGCTAGGATAACATAGAGAATGCAAGACTAAACCCTAATCATATAATTATGAATTGTAGGACTCGAGTAGTAGAAGTTAATGTAATATCCCATGTTCATCAATTCCAAATGAAAGTCTAAAGAACTAAGTTACCATTTGCAACATTCTAATACTATATTAGATCCGATTTATAACTAACCTAGTATATACAAGGGGTTAATGGAGCAACTCACCATTAGAATAGAAGCAATATCTCTAACCTCTTAGTGCAACTAATATAAGTACACATGTACATAAGCAATTTCAAATGGGGCATAATGAGCATAATACGATTCTTATAAGATGGATTAAAGTAGCAAGATTCAAGACAATCCTACATAATTATCAATATCAATTCAAGATTTAAGGAAGCAACATTAACACTTACACAATTATTTGGTCTTCATACTTTTAAGCTTAAGCTATTTTAGAATTCAATGAAATGATGAAGCCATATGGGATATCCCTCACCTTGAATGAAGTTTCCTCTCGATTTGAGACGTTCTTATGAGGTGGATAAATGATCCTAAAAATCCAAGTAGGTGTAAGTCTAGAATTCTACTCCCAACACACATATAGCCTAATATTAATATAAATCTTAATTTCTACTCACCTATTGAGACTTGTTGAAGGAAGGAGTGTCCTTAAGGTAGACACTTTCAAGTAGTTCCTGAATAGGCGTTTACAAGATAACAGTGAGCTGCCACTGAGTTGACTCAGTTGAATCTTTCAACAACAAGCTAATTGAGATGGATTTTAAAATAATTACAGATTATAGGATGATATTACTGATTTTCCTGAGTCGATGTTCTCCAAATCCCCTCTAGATAGTCCTGTAACAGTTTTATTTCAACTCAGTTGGGGAACTGGTTAAGTTGACTCATGACCGAGTCGAGAGAGAAATTTCAAATGTAAATAGTAGAGCTTTGGTTTATACCTGGATCGGGGTCATTCTACGTTGCTGATGAGGTATGATTATCTTCCAAAGCAGTCTGTTAAAGACATTCTTGGATATACCAATTCACGTGTTATTACTAAGTCGACTCAGTCTAGTTAGAACACTATTGACTCACTAGCAGCTTAACTTTGAAAACTCAGTCGGATAGCAGTCCGTTACCTGTAATGGTTTGTTGTTTGAGGAGGTTTTATGGCTAGTTAGATCTTCCTGATCCGCGATAGGCAGACGTTGCTGGAGACGAATGACCGTGTTAGTATGGTCGGAATTTGATGGGGGTCGACCTGGTCTCTGGAAAGTCGAGTTGATGTAGAATCGGAGATCCTCAACTGAGTGGAAAAGAACCCTGGGATCAGACCGGTTGTTAGGGTTGACGGAGTCCTCCCACGCTGATTCCTCCTCAACAGGGGACGGGTTAGGACTTACTTTCACTGACTCAATTCCAAGGTGACTGAGTCGAGTTGCTACAGAGCATGCAACTCGCACCAACGGCCGATGCTATCTCTATCCCATCTTCTTCCACTCACTCAATCTTTGTAAGACCCGACCCGAGTTCATGTGTGTGCATGTGTGTGTAGAGGTATGAATTTCATTTCTCTTGGTCCCGCGGTCCTACCAGTTGAATCCCGGTGACCTACGACCCTCGGATAGTATTTGCAGTCATCCTTAAGTCTGGTCATGTAGACCCGACTCGGATCGAGCCTAAACCTATGCCATCTTGATCACATCGTCGTTGCGGTTCTGATGACGCGTCTTGTGCATCCATCCAACGTGTAGATCATAAGTTGTGTGCATTTCATTTTCTAACCCTTGATCATGATCATGTGGCCACCTAGAGGTGGTGTGCATGAATTTTTAGGTGGTCCCATCTTTTAGTACAAGTTACAACACACACACTACACGCACACTACCCAAATCCCATGTTCTACACTACCCATCAATCATACACTACCCACAACCCTAACCTATAGCCTCCCTTAGGTCCTCTTTTGCTAGCCTATCATTATCTCTCTAACCAAAGCCCCATTTCTCAAGAGAAACAGCTGAAATTTCTCATCCCTAAACAAGCTACAATCATTTCCTTCCTACAAATACCTCTCTCTCTCTCCCTCTCATTTCCCCTCTTTTCTTTTTCTTCCTTCTTGATAGAAGAAGGTGGGACGTCCCCACCTCTCCCTTTCCATTTTTCAGCCTCTTCTCTCCCTAAGCTCTCTAAATCCATCCATCACAAGTTCAACTCATCCATCCATCCATCTCCCTTGGAGTGTTAGGAGCAAGAAGACCTAGATTTTTGTAAGGATCAAGGTGGGTGCTCTCCATATCATGTAGATCCTTCCCTCTTTCTCATTTGGGATGTGTAGGACCCACCAATCAATGGTGGAGATCCTACACAACCTTCTAGATGTGGCCATTGGGCCCATCTTGTGCATGTATGTCCATGCATGGGGATTCCCTTGATGAATTCCTTTCATGGGGATTTCTTCTCATTTCTTAGGCATGATGGGTCATATAGACCCTTGCATCATGGTTGAGATGGCATCTTAACCATTCATCTTAGATCTAGGCCATGCATGATGAAATCCATGTTGTATATTGTATATGTATAGTATATGTCGTTGTGATTGTGTTGGGGAAGGGTCAATAGTGGCAGAGCCTTCCCCCGATGGCCGGATATCGTTCCTTTCCTCTCCCCTTCTCTTGAATTTCTGATGATGTAGGTGTGGTCCACTTAGTGGGCCTGGATTGTCCAGGAAAGCCCTGTAAGAGTGGGACATGCATACCCAACCTACACTATGGTTAGGGTGTCCCATTTGCCACCCTAAATGTTGCATGCAAGAGTGGAAAATTTTAAATTTGATATAGACAATTGTGTGGCCCACTAGGGTGGGCCATGGCACCAAACTTATGGGCTAATCCTTTCCTTAAATGGTTCCTACATTTATTTTAATTCAAGAATGTATTGCTGTCTAGATTTTTAGGACAGATTTCTATTAATTTTGGGCCTGAAATTGGGACTGATTGGGGGTCTTTTCATACCCATCAAATATACTTTTCTGAAATGTGGGGATCTCACCTTAATGTTCCCCAAATTTCAACCCCATATGACCCTGATTAAGGTCCCAAAGGTGTGGCCCAAGTGAGGTGGTTAGTTTGTAATTTCTGCACTATTCTAGCAACATATCAATGTGGAATTGCTTAAATATAAAATAATCTTTCCACTGGTGGGCCACATCCGTAGACCCCACTTTGTAGTACACATTGAGGGGACACAAATTGTTTTTTCCTAATTTTTAGAGGCCATTAATCCACAAAATTGGAAGCTCAGATCAAGGCCTATCAAAAATCTGCACTAGACAGATTTTCTGGATAGTCTGTTTACCTTAAATTAATTAAAATACTTCTGCTAATTCAAAAAGTATGAAATTTTACAGATAGGTGGCCCACCTATAGTAGGACTCACCTGCTAAGTTTTGGGGTCAACGGACCCATGTGCTGACCGTGGCGCAGGCTTGACCGGCCCACCAGACTGAGACACCTAGGCCGTGGCGTCCAGCCATAGTCGGGCCGTTCACCCTCTTTGTGGGCCCACCGTGATGTATTTGTTATCCCCACCATCCATCCATTTGTGGTCCATGTGGGACATGCCTATCTCCCTCAGTGGCATCCATTTTCGGGACCCATTTGGTTGTGTCTTTGGGCTAATTTCCCAGGCCCATAGGACCTTCCACCTTGGGACACATAGGCCCATTGGACTGTTGCTGGACTTCCAGTCTAGCAGCATGGTCCACCTGATTTATGTGTGTGATCCATTACACTCATCTAGTGGGACCCTCAGGGGCATATGTGGGCCACTAATGAACATAAACTTAATTTATATTTATTATTGCTGGACTCCAGCAAGCGCAGAAATGGGTGGGCTAGAAATTCCAGCAATAAGCCCATATTGACTACCTTTAATGGTATGATTTGGGGCAACATGACCCACTAGATTTAAGGATGAATTACGCACATAAGCTTACCATTTCCTGAGGTGCAATTGGGCTTCATTTGTATACACTAGGAGGCCCACCTCTATTGGATTTTATTTTGGATCTATGTTCATAGTTTTGGTTGGACTTTGTAGGCCCATTTATCTTTGAATCTTTTAGCTAGGTCCCTTGACCTGTGGGCCTGTATCTCACTACTTATTGTGATGGGTTTGCGGGCCATAATGTGCAAGTAGTTGGGCCCTTGGTTGTCCACCAAAATAACCTTGTATTTGGGCCAAGTTGTGAGGCCCAACTCACTTGGATAAAGAATAGAAATTGCTCACATGGTTTGATTACCGTGCTGCCCACTAGGCCCACCACAATATGTGGGTTTATGACCTTTGTGGTTGGGCCCAAACCTTGCTTAAGGGCCCACCATATTGCCTATGTGTTGGGTTTGGTGTATAGCCCGATAAGCCAAGGATTTGCTTAAGCCTTGGGCCTTGTTTCTTATTCGAGTACTAGTGGGCTACCTTTTGGGACCCAGTTGAGATTAGATGTCCTCCTTAGTGGCCTTAAGGTAAGCCCATAGGGCTGTTATAGGTGGTTGAAGGCCCACATTGGACCCTTAATAGGACCGCTTATTCATTTAGGCTTATATATGCCCCTTCTTAGCCTTGTGGGCTACCCCAAAGTATTGGGCCCCCACTAGAAGATGATCCCTTAGTAATCTTGTCTAAATACCTAGACTTGTTTTCCCCCCTTGGGAAGGAGGAGTATGTTCTAAGTCTTCATTATCGTATGGCACACCCTCATGACCCATATACATCATAGTATGATTGGATTGCATTGTGTGTGTGTGGTCATTGGGTTGATATGATGGAGGGATGGAGTTTTCCCTCTTATGCACATTGAGTGCTTGGAGTTAGTGCATGATTGGTATGCAGGATTCATGTATTTGGCATCACATCTCATGGATATTATTGCCCTTGCTTCATCAGGCCCTTGCATCCACAGGGGTATTCATGGATGATCGTATGTGGACATTGTAAATATATTATTTGAGCATTAGGGTGCATAGGATATCCCTGGGTGAAAAGTCCTAAACCTTCAAGGTACCTAGAAGGTGCCTCATCGCTGTGATCGAGTGAAAATCATGAGCGCCCGAGTGCCTTACACCATTAGGCCGCGTCTCTCACTATCGTGTAGTCGGTTGAGATGAGATGTGGCCTTATCCGCCTGAGTGAGAGGGCATGACTAGGCTGAGTCTGACAAACTCATGAATGGTTCCGCTACCATTGAGCTTTGCTGGTGATTGGCTGTCCACAGGTGGGTAGCGTGGTCTTTTACGCTTGTTAACTGTGCGGTCTTGATAGCGGTAGTCATCCTGTAGTATATCAGACCCCGGTGATATTCTTTATGATGGAACTATATTGGATAAGTGGTCTGGTTATAAGCATTGGCATCACTTCCCATTGCATGCTTGGGTGTGGCTTCCTACATTCATGGCTTAACCTTGGTAAGGCTAGTGCTATTGGCATTGATCATGTTTCCCTTCTGTATCTCCTATTATTTTTCTGCACACCATTGTCACACACTTTCACCACCCTCTAAGCTTTCTATAAGCTTATGCATGATTGATGTGTGTAGGAGATCCTAAGTCGGGTCGTAGGGGTAGAGCTTGGATAGGGGTTGAGACGAGGACCCTAGTGTTGTAGATCTCCTTCCTTCTTCTTTTGTCATCAGATGTATTTCTTTTTAGCATTGTATTAAAGATCAAATTTATAGAGAATTTTGTGATGTGTGCCTTTGTTATTTCTCAGATATACTTGCTGTGATCTTGGGTATGATCGTATTGGAATGGATATATGGTTATAAAAATCCTCCTTGTAGGATCCCAAGATCGGAACTTGTCTCTAGAGCTGAGAGTGGGGTATTACAGAAGCTGTTGCGGCCAGAACCGACTTTCGGGTTCCTTGTAAGTCCGGTTACTGAGTCTGGGACGTGATAGGAGTTGGTATCAAAGCATAGCAAGTAATTCTGGAATAACTTGGGATAACATCGCATATCTACTGCGAGCCTAGGATAAGTAGTGTCTTGAGAGCCTTTCTTTCACCTCATTTGATCTTGTAATTGTTCTGATCCCTTGCGTCGTCATTTGTTTGTAGACGATGCCGTCTAGGCGTGATGCCTGTGGCCATGGTTCCCACGGTCGAGGTACGAGAGGTAGAGGCACTCATGATACTCGGTCGACCCGAGCACACCCTACTCCACCCATCGTGGACCCTAGTCTTGATCCTATCTCTGAGGTCATAATTCTGCCCCCTATACCGCCTATTCCTCTGCCCGAGCCTACTGTTCTGGTTACAGAGGCTCCATCTCCTTCAGCCGCACCCGTGCCTCCACTTGAGGCAAGTGCTGGTCCCGTGTTTCCAACAGTGCCAGTCGGTGCTAAGCATTTCCATTAGTTAATGCATATCATCTTTGCTACATTGCAGACTCATCAGCCTACAACCATCCCAGTTCCCGATCAGATCGATTTGCCAGGCGCTAGCGCTATTTCTAGAGAGTTTAAGCAGCATGACCCTCCGAGATTTAGGGGTGAGCTTGACCCTTCTGCCGCTGAGGCTTGAAGCATAGAGATAGAGAGGATTTTTGACATGATGCAGTGTCCGGCTGACCAGTGTGTTTCCTTGGTGACTTTTCTTCTTCAGGGCGAGGCCCGTCATTGGTGGTCATCAGTGTCGAGGATGGCCGGGCCTCATTTTATTTGGACTTGGGAGCAATTCGTGGTCCGTTTTGATCAGAAGTTCTTCCCCGAGCATGTTCAAGAGCAGAGGGCTATGGAGTTTAAGACTCTGGTCCATGGCGATATGATGGTGTCACAGTATGAGGCCCGTTTCTTGGCTTTGTTTAGATTTGCTCCTCATCTCACTGGTGACGAGAAGATGAGAGCTCGCCGTTTTTAAAATGGTTTGCGACCCGCGCTCTGTAGCCGTGTAGTAGGCCATTATTTGAGAACGTTTGATGAGGTCGTGCATAGAGCCTAGGTTTATGAAGACTGGGCCATAACCCAGAGATCACGAGAGCAGAGTTTCGGTGGAGATCGAAGAGGAGAGCACCAGCCAACAATTCCCGTCAGCACCGTCAACAGAGATGGAGGGGCATATTAGAGTTTCGGCAGCCTGCGACATGATAGCAGCTTCCTCATCATCATCAGTGCAGCCAGCCACTTCATCTTTCGGCCCTTTTTTCGGTGTTTGCTATGGTTGTGGGCAGACTGGGCATCGGAGGTGAGATTGTCCTCTCCCCTTGTAGTAGTAAAGGCCAGCATAGTTGCCTCCTCGTCCTCCTCAATAGCAGCATCAGCAGCGAGCGCAGCTTCCACCTCTCACTCCTAGGGTTCCTCCTTAGTAGCAGAGGCAACCAGGTAGACCTCTCCAGTGGCCACATCAGTAGCAGCAGAGACAACAGCAGCAGTAGAGGGGATATCCACATGTCCAGTCCCTAGGTCGAAAATGTATCGTGGCTGAGCAAGTGCAGACTCAGGATCCATAGTCTTCTGGCTTGCTTCCCTTGCTAGCTCAGGGTAGATTTTATTCTGCCAGCAGGCGCAGGGCCAGGACCCGCAGTCATCGACCGACGGAGTTGTCGAGGGTATTCTTCTTATTTCTGCTTGTATTGCCCATGTTTTGTTTGATTTCGGCGCTTCTCATTCCTTTGTGGCTGAGCAATTTTGCCGATCGACTGGTATTCCATTGGGGTCCACGTTTGAGGCCTTGGCAGTTTCGACTCCCTTGAGGAAGTCTGTAGTATTAAGGCGTCGTTGCCCTTCTTGCCCGGTGTCATTAGGTGAGATGTTCCTTCCCGTCGATCTGTTCGTGATGCTGATGGCAGGTTTTGATGTTATCCTAGGTATGGACTGGCTTGTGCAGTATTATGCTATCTTGGACTGTGCCGCGAGGACAGTCATGTTTCATATTCTCGGCTAGCCAGTGTTCTAGTTCGTCACCGAGCCCAAAGGAGAGCCGTTGTCGAGTTTGTTGGCTTGTGTCGTCGAGGATTCTGTGGCAGGGTGTATTGAGCAGCTGTCAGTTGTTTATGAGTACCCGGATGTGTTCCAGGAGATTTTGGGTTTGCTGCCGCGTTGACAGATTGAGTTTCAGATAGATTTGGTGCCCGGTACTGCACCTATCTCAAAGGCCCCCTACCGGATGACACCATTAGAGTTGAGGGAACTGCAGGAGCAGTTGGATGAGCTCCAGGAGTTGGGTTTTATTCGTCCCAGCAGTTCACCTTGGGGAGCCCCGGTATTGTTCATGAAGAAGGATGACTCATTGAGGCTTTGTGTGGATTACTATGAGCTTAATAGAGTCACTAGCAAGAACCGATACCCGCTTCCTCGTATTGATGATTTGTTTGACCAGTTGAAGGGTGCACAGTTCTTTTCCAAGATAGATTTATGCTTTGGTTACCATCAAATTCGGGTCCTAGAGGAGGACATTTCGAAGACAGCATTCCTGATGCGCTATAGTCAATTTGAGTTCTTGGTCATGTCATTCAGACTGACCAATGCACCCCCTGTATTTATATAGCTGATGAACGAGGTCTTCTGGCCTTTCCTCGATCAATTCATGGTAGTGTTTATTAATGATATTCTTGTGTATTCGAGGACCCGAGAGGACCCTGTAAAGCACTTGCAGATTGTGCTAGAGACTCTTCGTGCCCACCAGCTGTATGCGAAGCTAGAGAAGTACGAGTTCAAGCAAGATGAGGTGAAATTCCTCAGTCACATGGTGACGAGGGAGGGTGTCACTGTGGACCCCTTGAAGGTCGATGTTGTACGTCAATGGGGCCAGCCTACGAACACGTCCGAGATCCGTAGCTTCCTTGGTTTAGCGGGATATTATTGTCGGTTTATTGAGGGTTTCTCCCGTATTGCAGCACCGCTGACTCGGTTGATGCGGAAGGGCACCAAGTTTGTCTGGAGTGACACTTACGAGGAAGCATTTATGGAGTTGAAGGACCGCCTCACGTCCGCTCCTGTTCTCACTCTTCCTGATGGGAGTGAGGGTTTTTTTTGTATTTACCGATGCCTCTAGAGTTGGCTTGAGTGTTTTCCTGATGCAGCACGGGAAGCCAGTGGCGTATGCCTCGTGCCAACTCAAGGTTCATGAGTTGAACTACCCTACCCATGATTTGGAGTTAGCAACGGTTGTCTTTACACTGAAGGTGTGGAGGCATTATCTCTATTGGGTTAGGTTCGAGCTTTTCTTGGATCATAAGAGCTTGAAGTATCTATTTTCGTAGTCCGAGTTGAACATGCAACAGAGGCGTTGGATGGAGCTATTGAAGGACTATGATTTCGACCTTCAGTACCACTCGGGTAAGGCGAACGTGGTGGCGAACGCGCTCAGCTGTCAGCCATGAGGCTTAGTGGCACAGATGATGGTGTGATAGTGGTAGATGCTTGAGGATGTTTCAGAGTTTGACTTTGAGTTCAGTTTACATTCTTCCATTGTTTAGCTTTCAAGCTTGTCGATTTAACCCTCTTTGGTGGCTAGGGTGATCGAGGCTTAGCAGATAGACGAGTCGCTTTAGGAGTACTGAGCAAAGGCCGCATCCGTGGAGCAGTCAGACTGGCAGATTGGTTCTGATTGTGGATTACATTTCAGAGGCCAATTGTGTGTCCCGGATGTGTCAGAGTTACGCCATAATCTGATGATCAAGGCATACCGATCGAGACTTACTATTCACCTGGGCTCCACGAAGATGTAAAGAGATATGAGGAGGTAATATTTTTGGTCGGGGATGAAATGACAGATTGCTAGCTTCGTGGCAGAGTGTGACATATGCCGGCGTGTCCGATCACCAGAGACCCCCTAGTCCCTTACAGCCATTGAGCGTTCCAGTGTGGAAATGGGAGCATGTGTCGACGGATTTCATCGCAAGTTTGCCGAGGACTCAGCACGGTCATGATACCGTATGAGTTGTCGTTGATCATATGACGAAGTCAGCGCATTTCATTCCGATGCGTGCTTCTTGGACTATGGACTAGCTTGCAAAGGTATTCATTGAGGAGATAGTGAGACTGCAAGGCATTCCAATTTCGATCATTTCTGACCGAGACTCTAGATTTACATCTCAGTTTTGGAGGAGTTTTCAGCAGGCGATGGGGACCATTTTGCATCTCAGCACCACTTATCATCCGCAGACGGATGGGCAGACCGAAAGGGTCAACTAGGAGCTTGTGTGATTGACTTTACAGGCAGTTGGGATGAGCATTTACGTCTCGCCGAGTTCGCGTACAACAATAGCTATCAGGCGACTATCGGCATGACTCCTTTTGAGGCACTCTATGGTAGATCATGCAGATCTCCTAGCTGTTAGACCAAGGTTGGAGAGCGTCATCTCTTATGTCCTGAGCTTGTGCAGCAGACGTCGGAGGTTATTGATGTTATCAGGCAGAGGATGCGCATAGCTCAGAGCCGGTAGAAGAGTTTTATTGATCGTCGGCGTCAACCCCTCGAGTTTGCAGTTGGGGACATGGTATATCTCAAGGTCTCGCCTATGAAAGGCATGGTTCAATTTGGTGTGAAGGGCAAGCTTACCCTGAGATTTATTGAACATTTCGAGATTATCGAGCGCGTAGGCGCTGTGGCCTACAGGCTTGCCTTACCTTCTGAGTTATCCGCAATCCACAATGTGTTCCATGTTTTTATGTTGCGAAAATGTGGATCGGACATCATCCCTGTGATTGATTGGCAGCCCCTCGAGGTCCGTGAGGATGCTTCTTACATTGAGCAGCCGATTCGTATTAGTGATCGGAAGGAGTAGGTTCTCAGGACCAAGGTCATTCCCTTGGTGAAGATGCAGTGGGGTCATCATTCGGAGGCCGAGGCATCTTGGGAAGGCGAGGCCGAGATTAGAGAGTGTTATCCCCATTTGTTTGATGATTGATTGATGTATGATTGTTTGTATTATCTTCTCTTTGATGATTGTTATATGATGGTGGTGTTTCGCCTTTCATTTTGTCTTAGGATTGGTCAATTTCGAGGATAAAATTTCTTTGTTGGTGGGCAGGGTTGTAAGACCCAACCCAAGTTCATGTGTGTGCATGTGTATGTGTAGGTATGCATTTTATTTCTCTTGGTCCCACGATCCTACCGATCGAATCTCGGTGACTCACGACCCTTGGATAGTGTTTGCGCCCATCTTTAATTCTGATCTTGTAGACCTGACTCAGATCAAGCCGAAACCTATGCCATCTTGATTGCATCATCGTTGCGATTCCGATGACGTGTCTTGTGCATCCATCTGACGTGTAGATCATAATTCGTATGCATTTCATTTTCTAACCCTTGATCATGATCATGTGGCCCACCTAGGGTGGTGTGCATGAATTTTTAGGTGGTCCCATCTTTTGGTACAAGTTACAACACACACACGTCACACACACTACCCAAATCCCATGTTCTACACTATGCATCACTCATACACTACTCACAACCCTAACCTATAGCCTCCCTTAGGTCCTCTTTTGCTAGCCTATCATTATCTCTCTAACAAAAGCCCCATTTCTCAAGAGAAAAGGCTAAAATTTCTCTTCCCTAAACAAGCTACAATCATTTTCTTCCTACAAACACCTCTCTATTTCTCTCTCCCTCTCATTTTCCCTCTTTTCTTTTTCTTCTTTCTTGCTAGAAGAAGGTGGGACGTCCCCACCTCCCCCTCTCCATTTTCCAACCTCTTCTCTCCTAAATCTCTCTAAATCCATTCATCACAAGTTCATCTCACCCATCCATCTATCTCCCTTGGAGTGCTGGAGCAAGAAGACCTAGATTTTTGTAAGGATCAAGGTGGGTGCTCTCCATATCATGTAGATCTCTTCTTTTTTAATGTAGATCCTTCCCTCTTTCTCATTTGGGATGTGTAGGACCCACCAATCAATGGTGGAGATCCTACACAACCTTCTAGATGTGGCCATTGGGCCCATCTTGTGCATGCATGAGGATTCCCTTGATGGATTCCTTTCATGGTGATTTCTTCTCATTTCTTAGGCATGATGGGTCATGTAGACCCTTGCATCATGGTTGAGATGGAATCCCAACCATTCATCTTAGATATAGGCCATGCATGATGAAATCCATGTTGTACATTGTATATGTATAGTATATGTGGTTGTGATTGTGTTGAGGAAGGGTCAATAGTGGCGGAGCCTTCCCTCGATGGCCGGATATCCTTCCTTTCCTCTCCCCTTCTCTTGAATTTCTGATGATGTAAGTGTGGTCCACTTAGTGGGCCTAGATTGTCCAGGAAAGCCCAGCAAGGGTGGGACGCCCATACCTAACCTACACTATGGTTAGGTGTCCCATTTGCCACCCTAAATGTTGCATGCAAGAGTGGAAAATTTTAGATTTGATTTGGACAATTGTGGGCCCCACTAGGGTGGGCCATGGCACCAAACTTATGGGATAATCCTTTCCTTAAATGGCTTCTACATTTATTTTAATTCAAGAACGTATTGCTGTTTAGATTTTTGGGACAGATTTCTGTTGGTTTTGGGCTTGAAATTGGGACTGATTGGGGGCCTTTTCATACCCATTAAATATACTTTTCTGAAAGGTGGTTATCTCACCTTGAGGTGCCCCAAATGTCAGCCCCATATGACCCTGATTGAGGTCCTAAAGGTGTGGCCTAAGTGAGGTGGTTAGTCTGTAATTTATACACTATTCCAGCAACATATTAGTGTGGAATTTCTTAAATATAAAATAATCTTTCCACTGGTGGGCTACATTCGTGGACCCACTTTGTAGTACACATATGACGGGAAACAAAAACTATTTTTCTCAAATTTTTAGAGGTCATAAATCCACACCATTGGAAGCTCAGATCAGGGCCTATCAAAAATCTGCACTAAACAGATTTTCTGGACAGTCTATCTACTTTAAATTAATTAAAATGCTTTTGCTAATCCAAAAATTATGCAATTTCACAGAAAGATGGCCCACCTATCGTAGGACCCACCTGCCAAGTTTCAGGGTGAACGGACCCCTGTCTTGATCGTGACGCGGGCTTGACCGACCCACTAGACTGAGACACCCAGGCTAGGGCGTCCAACCATAACTGGGCCGTGCACCCTCTTTTTGGGCTCACCTTGATGTATTTGTTATCCCCACCATCCATCCATTTGTGGTCCATGTGCGACATGACTATCTCCCTCAGTGGCATCCATTTTCGGGACCCATTTGGTTGTGTCTTTGGGCTAATTGCCCAGGCCCATAGGACCTTCCACCTTGGGACGCATAGGCCCATTGGACTGTTGCTGGACTTCCAGTCCAGCAACATAGTCCACTTAATTTATGTGTGTGATCCATTACGCTCATTTAGTGGGACCCTCAGGGACATATATGGGCCACTAATGAACATAAACTTAATTTATATTTATTATTGCTGGACTCCAACAAGCGTAGAAATGGGTGGGTTGGAAATTCCAGCAATAGGCCCATATTGACTACCCCTAATGGTATGATTTGGGGCAGCATGACCCACTAGATTTAAGGATCACTTACGCATATAAGCTTACCATTTCCTGAGGTGCAATTGGGCTTCATTTGTGCACACTAGGAGGCTCACCTCAATTGAATTTTATTTTGGATCTATGTTCATAGTTTTGGTTGGACTTTGTAGGCCCATTTATCTTGGAATCTTCTAGCTAGGTCCCTTGACTTGTGGGCCTGTATCTCACTACTTATGGTGATGGGTTTGCTGGCCATAATGTGCAAGTAGTTGGGCCCTTGGTTGCCCACCAAAATAACCTTGTATTTGGGCCAAGTTGTGAGGCCCAACTCACTTGGATAAAGAATAGAAATTGCTCACATGGTTTGATTACCGTGCTACCCACTAGGCCCACCACAATATGTGGGTTTATGACCTTTATGGTTGGGCCCAAACCTTGCTTGTGGGCCCACCATATTGCATATGTGTTGGGTTTGGTGTATAGCCCGATAAGCCAAGGATTTGCTTAAGCCTTAGGCCTTGTTTCTTATTCGAGTAGTAGCGGGGTACCTTTTGGGACCCAGTTGAGATTAGATGTCCTCCTTGGTGGCCCTAAAGTAGGCCCATGGGGCTATTATAGGTGGTTGAAGGCCCACCTTGGACCCTTGATTGGACCGCTTATTCATTTAGGCTTATATATGGCCCTTCTTAGCCTTATGGGCTACCCCAAAGTATTGGGCCCCCACTAGAAGATGATCCCTTAGTAATATTGTCTAAATACCTAGACTTGTTCCCCCCCACCCCCCCTTGGGAAGGAGGAGTATGTTCTAAGTCTTCATCGCTGCATGGCGCACCCTCAAGACCCATATACATCATGGTGTGATTGGATTGCATTGTGTGTGTGGTCATTGGGTTGATATATGGAGGGATGGAGTTTTCCCTCTTGTGCACATTAAGTGCTTGGAGCTAGTGCATGATTGGTATGCGTGATTCATGCATTTGGCATCACATCTTATGGATATTATTGCCCTTGCTTCATCAGGCCCTTGCCTCCACAAGGGTATTCGTGGATGGCCGTATGTGGACACCGGAAATATATTATTTGAGCATTGGGGTGCATAGGATATCCCTGGGTGAAAGCCCTTAAACCTCCAAGGTACCTAGAAGACGTCTCAATGCTGTGACCGAGTGAAAATCATGAGCGCCCGAGTGCCTTAAACCGTTAGGCCGTGTCTCCCATTATCATGTAGTCGGTTGAGATGGGATGTGGCCTTATCTGCCTGACTAAGAGGGCATGACTAGACTGAGTCTAACCAACTCGTGAATGGGTCTGCTACCATTAAGCCTTGCTAGTGATTGGTTGTCTACAGGCGGGTAGTGTGGTCTCTTACGATCGTTGACTGTGCAGTCTTGACAGCGACATTCATCCTGTAGTGTATCAGACCTCGCTGATATTCTTTATGATGAAACTATATTGGATATGTGGTCTAGTTATAAGCATTGACATCACTTCGCATTGCATTGGTGTCGGCTGTATAAGCCTTATTGCATTACATAGCCTTGATATGGCTTCCTACATTCATGGCTTAACCTTGGTAAGGCTAGTGCTATTGGCATTGATCATGTTTCCCTTCTATATCTCTTATTATTCTTCTACGCACCATTGTCACACACTTTCACCACCCTCTAAGCTTTCTATAAGCTTATGCACGATGGATGCGTGCAGGAAATCTTAGGTCGACGTCGTAGCCGCAGAGCTTGGATAGGGGTTGAGCCGAGGACTCCAGTGTTGCAGATCTCCTTCATTCTTCTTTTGTCACCAGATGTATTTCCTTTTAGCATTGTATTAAAGCTCAATTTTATAGTGGATTTTGTGATGTGTGCCTTTGTTATTTCTTAGATATACTTGTTATGATCTTGGGTATGCTCGTATTAGAATGGATATATGGTTATGAAAATCCTCCTTGTAGGATCCCAAGATCGAAACCTGTCTCAGGAGCTGAGAGTAGGGTATTACAGAGGCTGTTGCGGCTAGAACCGGATATCGGGTTCTTTGTGAGTCCGGTTACCGAGTCTGGGGTGTGATAATCTTCTTTCTCACTCTCTATCTTCTTCCTCTCTCTCAATCTACTTCACAGCCTACGAACGACTCACTGAGTCGAGTTGTTACAGGGCCTGCTACTCGCTTGGTTGCCGCTCACTCTCTATCACTCTCTCTCTTTACTATTCTTTCCTCCTTTCTTCCTTGGGATTCACCCTAATAAAATAGCTAGTTATAGCCTTACTGTTTCTAGACGTTTCCACAGCTAATCACTGGGATTAGCGTGGAGTTAATGTGAAATAGTCAAGAACGACCACCGTCAGGGACTCACCATGCCACTAATCTTGTGCATGGGACTTTGATCTAGGTTCTAATGAGCATTAGAGGGGGTGGGCCACATGATGGACGTCTTGGATTAGAGATAGGGCCCATCCATTAAGATCCGTTAATGATGATTAGTTTGGAGAAGATGACCCATCGGCCATGGCAGTTTTGCAACGGTCGGGTAATCTATCAATTTAGAGCATCCAAAAGGTTTGGATGATGCCTGAAAGGCATGTGGGGTCCATCTAACGGTGTAGGTGAGCCGTTGATTAAGATTCTGATTTGGGAGTGGCGGTGACTCGCACCGGTGCGACATCTTGTCAAAATATCATTTTGCTACGAGTTTATCACACTGTCGTAGGTTCTATGCTCGGGATCTCTTCGAGAGAAGCTTCAAATGGTGGCAAATGGTCGAGATTAGCCGTCCCAAAAATGGTAGTTATTCCTTCTGCATTTTTGCTGACGACATGGCATTGCCGGAAATGGGGTGGGGATGGGGATATACGTGGCGTATATGTGCGTGGTCTTGAGCTTACCTGGCCGTCTGAATTTGCCAGCTAGATGTGCGTTTTAAGAGGTTTTACCATCCAGATGTTGCGTTGGGTTGACCTCATTGTTCCACTACTTGAGTGTCCTAGCGGCCTTCTTGATGCCAAGTCCAGTCTAGGTTATGGTCGGTGAACTTTGCTGAACACGATGGATGTCTCGGATCGTCGAGATGACCCGTGATGGTGGGCCATTCCGAGACAAGGGCGATCTCGATCCGTTTGAATTTCAACCAAGCGGGAAAATGGGAAGAAATCTCGTCTTTTGGGATTTCATCGGGTCAAAGCCGAATTGACTATGCGCGTGGTTCCATATACAGTGGGTGCACTCTATCCGTGCACCTGCATAGTTTGAAAGTGGGGTCCACAAAGTGATCAGCGTTGATCCACGCCGTTCATTCTTCTCGGGTGATCCCCAATGCACTTACGGTTAAGGATTCACTAGTATTAAAGTTTTGGAGTTTATTACTTGGGGTCATATCATTGTAACTGTTGTTAACCCGACTGTGGTTGTCTTAGTTCAAGCACAAGTTTAAAGGTGGGCCTGAGCAATGAGCAGTGTGATTTGGGCCGCACATTTGTTTTTGTGTTTTAGCTACTTCCTTTGGTGAGAAGATTAACTGGATCTATGGTTTAGATGGTCTGAAATAGTAGAGGTTAGTGGTGTTGATTATATTATTTGGCTAAGATTTAGGATTTTTGAGTATGAGTTGTTACAACCTATAACAGGAAACTTTCATGTTGTCTCTCGTTCAAAGATGGATTCCTTTTTAAATCCAAGAGAAATCTCCAACAAATCCCAACCATCTAACTAAAAAAATCCTAGCCATTCGAATGTATCATTTCGCAAATCAATATCTTACAACGATGTGACAACCTTCTGTTTTGTTGGCTATTGATAAAGGATTTTTAGAAACTATGAAACCTATTCCATCTAGGCCATTCATTTTACACCCGAGGATTTTCACAATCACTGTTTTAGCACAAGAAGATCCCAAACTGCTGCAAACAGTGTTTCTCCCATGATATTCTCGGTAAATTGTGATAAGAACCTGAACCCTTCTCTTGCAAAACCCACTGGGTAAACGGATCCAAAGCTTTGATTTCTTGTTTCCCAAGCTTCCTACGACTAATTTGAACTGTCCAACGAATATGAAAAGTGGATTGAACTAAAAAAAAATGGAAAAAGGATGTGTTAGGTGGAAGTATTTTTCATTATTTACTTAACACCCTCGAATTCGGGATTTGAGTCCCTATACTCGGGTACCAAATTTTGGGAGTGTTACATATCTCATCTGTTAGATCGTAAATCAATGGTCACGATTGTGGCCAATTTTTTTTGAAATATTTTTTAAGTCTTTTGAAAATGATCCCTGCCTTAGGATCATAAGACCAACAGTTGCGATTAAGGCCAGTTTTTATTAAAGTATTTTTTTAAAAAAAAAATGAAAAGGATCTGGATTATTGGACCACAAAACAATGGTTATGATTGGGGCTAGTTTTTATAAAAATATCTTCTGAAAATTTTAAAATGATTCGGACCGTCGGATCATAAATCAATGGATACGATCGAGTCTAGTTTTTATTGAAAGGTTTTTGGGAACTTTTGTGATTTTCTCTCTCCTTATTCATTCAATTTTCTAATTTTCTCTCCTATTTCTCTCCATTATCTCATTATCTCATTTCTTTTCAATCTCTCTCCATTTTCTCTCTCATTTCTCTCCCCTCCCATCACCTTTCTCATTCCACGAGATTCCCTACTAAGAGAACCTTCCCAAGCCACCTCTCCTCCCAAGGGAGAGGAGTTGGGCATTGTCCCATCACGAGGGGAAGGCTAGGTGGTGGGCAACCCGCCACTGACATCTCTTTTACCCTGTGGTTTTTTCCGGGAGCTGGTTAATGGGATGTGTTCTCCTTTTCTATATATTCCCCTCTCTATTTGAACTCGTTTAGCAAAGTCTTTCCCCCCAGGCTCTCCTTCTATTCTTCTTCTTCTTCTTCTTCTTCTTCTTCTCTCTCTCTCTCTCTCTCTCTCTCTCTCTCTCTTAATTGTCTCCTTGTCTTTCTTTCTAAGCTCTTCCTTTTATGATTTTCCATTGTCCATTGATGACTTAAGGCAGCAAGGAGAAGGTTCTTCTCAGGTTGGTACAAGGTATACTCATTCTCCCTCCTTTTCCTTTACATTTCCTTCTTCCATTTCTCTTCCTTCTCTTACCCTTCCTTACACACTCTTCTTTTTTGTTTCAAGGGATTCTTTCAAGTAACTTGGTGGTCCAATCATGTGTGGGGCCTACTTGTGTCTAAGGTGGTGACAATACAACTATTCTTTTGTATTGATTGATGTCTTAAATCTGTAAATCAACATGCTTGTCAATAACAGTTCGATGCCATCGAGCAGACTTTGATGCCATCGAAGTCTAGCTCGATGCCATCGTAAAAATTCAAAATTTCTCATGTTCGATGCCATCGAAGGTTGTTCGATGATATTGAAGTCCCATCAAAGTGTCATCAGGAAAAATCAAAAAAATTCATGACTTATCATTAGAACATTTGGTGTTTTGTTCAATGACATCGAAGGTTGTTCGATGCCACTGAAATCCCATTGAATGTGCCATCAAACGATTGCACAGAGTTAAACAGAATTGCGTAAGTGCAGGATTTTTTGCGAGATTTCTATGGGATTTCTTTCCTATTCTGATTGTGATTCTCCTAGAGGCTATAAATATGGGTGTAACTGGAATTAGGGTGTAATCCAAGTGCTTTCTAATTTTATAAGGGGAGATTTGAGGCTTGTTTCGAATCGGGTACTCTCTTTATCTCTTGTAATTTCTGATTTTATAGTGACATTTATCGCTTGGTGCTGTGGTTTTTTCCCAAAAGGATTTTTTCGCATTAAATTCGGAGTCATTGTGATTGGTCTTGATTGTGTGATTGGAATACTTTACTTGATTCATCTCTGTGTGTTTCTATGATCTCCCAACATTTTGGAGTTCCAAGCTTTCCTTTTCTTGTTTCTTCTCTTTTTTACTCTTTTTCCAGCACATTTTCTTTCTTTGTTTTCAAGGAGTGGTCTCAACGATTTTGGTGAAGCAAGCAAGTTCTTGGTGGTGCAAGAAATTTGAAGCTCATTTAATTCCAAGGTGGTGGCATGCCCTAGAAGAGTTCAAGCATTTCTCGTCTATTTCCCTTTACTTTCTTCATTTCTCCTCCTTTCACTTTGTCATAGGTGTGGTTTTTCCATGCACATCAAGTTTGTATGGGAATTCCACTACCTTAGGAGGTGCATTGGGCCATGTATTAAATGGACCCCTAGCAAGGACTTGAGCCTTATGTGCATTTGAATGGGCCTGAGGCTTGTTTTGGGTTCCAATCCCATGTTTCTTCTTGTTTTTCCCTTTCTTTCTTTCATTTCCCATGCTTTCATTTTATCTCATGCTTTCATTTTTAGTAGTGATTGGGCCTAACAAAGGGAAATGGGCCCACATCATATTTGTGTGACCTTCTCTTGATATAATGGGGCATTGCTTCTCTTCATGGGCCCATGTGGTTATGAATGAGAAAGTGACCAAGTCTCTTTTAATACTCTTTAACTCAAGTGGGCCTCAACTTTCCTTTAAGGCCCACATGAGTATTAATGAAAATGACTAAATCTTTTGATCTCTTAGACTTAAATGGGCCCCAAATTCCTTTTTGGGCCCATATGTACCCATGTGAAGGAGACTTGGACACTTCCTCCATTATGAAAAGAGGATTTAGTGCTTTTGAATTTTCCACCGATCAAGTGGGCTTTACTCTTTTATCATGGCCTTCCTTTGAATATTTGATGCAAATGTGGCAAGTAGGGTTGATTTGGGACTCTTGGGACCTTGAATGAACCTCGCCTTTCCTTTGGGCCCACCAAATAGAGAATGAGGTGTCTCTTTCCATTTTAAATCCTTAACCTCTCATTTTATCTAAGTCCCTCATGTTTTTATCCCTCATTAGTAAGCTAAACTTTGGCTCCCACCCCTAATGGTATGACTCTTGTACTCTTTTTTTTTTTTTTTTTGGGCTTGTAATGTGGTGCTTAGCCAAGTACGTCTTTTAAGCATGCCATGGGCCCATTTTTCTCCACAAGCCCAAAATTTCCTAAACTTGTCACATAATAGCACCATATGGTCCTACCTTCACCACTTGCACTTGTGTGCCCAAATGAAATGCTTTTCCCAAGAATGGGCTTGAAATGGGTCTCACCTTTCTTTGTTGGGCCTAGCACCTTTAACCCTAACACCTTAGCCCATGCTCATCTTGACTAGTCATCTTTTGGTCTACTCAGATTATGACAAAAGTACAATGCTAGAGCTGACGTTATCCTACTCAACATTTCATAAAAACTTATGGTTGAAGTTGGCCCATGGAAACTTTGTACCTCCTTATGCCTTTATAGCCGCCTCACTTACTCTTTCTTGCTTAGACTGGTCTATCTTCAATTCTTCATGGGATCTTACAAACCTTGGTATGTGAGTTCCCCAAGCATTATGCCTCACCCTTTCCAACTTGACATACAACTTTATCCAACAATTCCTGCCAGTGAAGGTTTAGGGGGAAGAACTGTTTGGAGTGGCAAAAAGCAAAGAACGCTTTCTTGTTATCTAATTAAACAAAAGGATTATAGCATACTTAAACTTTTAAAACAATGGTATAAAACTTACTTGATTGTTTCTAATTATAGCTATGTCTCTCCATAATAAATGCCATGTCGGTCCCGCCATCGAACATCCCATAGATTTGGTATTCATTTCGAGAGCCGAAGTGCATCATTCTTCCTCCGTTGGACCTGATATGCCCCTACCGGATATCAAGGTTCATGATCATGATTTTCTTTTGATCGATCATATTCTGGACTGCATGTTTTAAGGACAAATAGTGCCCTGTGGTATGATCCCTTGGTGGAATACACAATACTCACATTCGTTGTCATTTAGAAGAAATGGGCTTGGTGAAGGCCTGGGTTAGAGAGGCATAAATAGCTATCTTTAGATTAATGTGGCCAAAATGTCACCGTTTTATTAGGCCAGAGGGGTAAACTATATAGGCATCTGTGTCGCACCTACTTGCCTATTTTGGTTTGAGTATCATGAATTCTATATGGGTTGTTCTTGTTGTTGTGGTTGACCCTGTTGGTGGGAGATCAATGCCTCTTGCGTAGAAGCGACGATATTGTTTATTTTCACTGGACAAGGGGTGACTATGTCTCTATTTTTAGTCATGTACATGCCTATCTTTTCTTTGAATTTTTCCTTATGTGCGGGAGTAGATTGGTGGAACTATGGTGCAATTTTGCTGAGCTTTCCAACTTCCACCTACTCCCTTACATATATCAACTGGGTAAAGTTGGCATGTGAGTACAAGATCAGATACTCTGATATGTTCAGATTAGTCAATTGGAAGATCATGGAGATTTGTTCGTCATCGTTGATGGGTGTTTTCTTCATGTGGCCTTAGATCTTTATCGCCCAACATATGCGGATAAAGTTTCATTGTTTCTTTGCTTAAGGGTAGCAGATATGCCCTCCAAGGTGTTGCATTCAGATTGTATGCAAAGCAATCTATAAATGCTTCGGATAAATATTCCTAAATTTTGATATTGTGATAATCAAGCGATGTGTACCAATCAAGCGCATCACCCCTTAAAGACTTTTGAAATAGCCGGATTAAGGCTCCATCAACTCCTACCATAGTATCAAGCTCATGGTAGAAAGCTTTTGGTACTTCGAGTTTACTAGTACCTTGGAATCTAAGAAGGGAGAAAGATCCATGAACTTAGTGGAAGGGAGTTCCACCCCATGTTACTTTTTGGAGTTCATTTCTCAAGGCCCTAAGTTGGTCCTTGAAATGCTCTTGGAGTTAATCGATTTCAGATTGTTGTAGAGGGGGTGGTCATGCCCCTTGCGGAGCTCAATTCACCTCTTCCTCATAGTGACCGATCTCCTCAATATTTATATGTTCCCTAGCAAGGGGATTTTGTTAGAGAGGAACTACTAGATGAGGTGGTTGAAGAGAAAGTAGAGGTTAAGCTTAACTAGAAAAAAAATGTTCTGGTTAATTGAAAAGTAATTGTTGTGGTTGTTTTGAGTGGAATTAAAAAGAGGTCCCGTTAGGGGGAGGTTGGTAGAACTGACTGGATTGGGTTGACTGGAGTGTGCCTATTAAGGCATTGGCTGGCTCTCGTTAGGGGAAGGAAAATGGACATGTAATTGGCCATTTGCTAGTACTTGCCATTGACTCTAATTAAGGGGAGGATATGTTGGAGTTTGAATTGTTGTGACTAAAGGATACTGAAAGTGAACCCAGTTCTTATTAAGGGGAACGAGGTAGAATTGGTTAATGGTTGGGTTAGAAATAACCATATGAGTGTTAGGATGTTGCGCGCTATGGATGGGTATGCAACCCCTACCTAAAGAAGGCGAGTCACGAGATCTTCTATCCTACTCATGTTGATGGCTAGATCAGTTACCGAAGGAGCATCCACAAGTTGAATGGCTTGATGCATGGGCAACTCTAGGGCATTTTTTAGAATGCTCCTTAAACTGACATGGTCACCTGTGCGCGAATCTAAATAATACTTTGTTATGTGTGTGTTGACATTACGGGGCGATGAAGTCACAATTGATTGTTTGGCATAATGGTTGTGGAATGGCCTACCACTCTATGATGATTGGTTCATTGCGTTGTCTTCTTGGCACCCAAGTATAATTGTAATGCCCCAAAACCTGACACCCAAGTATTGGTGACTCAAATCCCAAATTTGAGGATGTTAGCTAAAAATGAAAGAATGCTTCTTTATAACAAAGCATTTCTTATATTCAATTCACATTTTATATTCGCATGGTATGCATCGCACATAAGTAAATAAATTGAACTTTGTAATTAAGATTCCAATCATCACATAATAAATGAACTCGTCCACACAATTAGGGACTTATTAGAATATTAAACAATCAATCAATTAACAAAGTTCTACTAAAGTACAAATCTAACCATTCTAAGTCTAAAAACTCCACTGCACTCAGGTATGAAAGCTCCTCCACTTGATAGATTATTCAAGCGCAACGTAGCATTCTTTTGGTCCCACATCACCTATTATTATTTTTTATATCGAAGGGTAAGTGGCCAACTCAGTAAAATCTCCCCCTAAGATTACACATCCATCATTCATAGTGAAATATAGTTTACAAATATAATCAGAAATTGCTCCAATTTGTGGGAGATACTAGAAGAAATTCCTTGAGGTGGAAGAATGTTCTGGTTGAAAGTCTCATTTGGGAGAATATCAGAAGTCTTATATGAATTTTGACGGTTGTGGTTAGATCGAACTAGAGGCTGGAAGAAGCATAAAAGCTCATCTTTGTTGCTATCGTGTTGGGCCATCTTGGGAGTTTCGTGCGCTTTTATTTTGCACAAATTTGAGAAGCATTTCTTGCATGATATTTGTATTTCGAGCTAGCTCCTGAATGTAAGAAATTGGCACTAGTTCTGCCGAATGTGTTTTTGGGGGAAGCCTTCTTCATGGTTGGGCATGGCTATTTAATCGATCGAGACAAATCAAGGATCGCTCGATGAGATCAAATACTACATGAAAATTATTATTTTACGCATATGTTTACATAATAGCTTTGCACTTCTTCTAAACTTACTTATCATGTTCCAATTAAGATTCTAATGCTAAGAGATGATTAACAATGTTTACCTATTTAGGATCATCTAGAAGTTATGAGGTTGTTTGGGGTCAAGGGTTAAGGTCATCAAGGCACCTCATTTACCATTCTTTACCCATTGATGTTCATGTCATCTTATGTCTTTAGTCTTCAGCTTTCAAGGGCTTAACTGACTACATAACACATAGACTCATGTGATTGTCAAACAAGGTGCACAAATTAATATACTAACATACTTAAACGATCCAATTAGACCAATATAAACAGGGAATGGTTGAATAGTCCAAAATTAAATATTAATGCCTCTGATTGGATCAATATTAAAGATAAATAATTCGATTGTATTGAAAATGGACATAAATGGTCTTACTGGACTAATATTGAAAATCAATGAACCATGGAACCAGTGTTAAAGCTGAATGGTTTGATTCAAATGATATCGAAATGAATGGTCATTGATTAATGTAAAAAATGAATGGTCATACTAATCTAAAATTAAAGTTTAACAGTTTGATTGGATTAATATTGAAGATAAACAGCCCGGTTGTGTTAAAATTAGAGATGACTTGACCGATTCGAATAGTACTAAAGACGAATAGTCCAATTTGGCTATTGTCAAAGATGAATAGTCAAACTAGTCTAAATTTAAAGAATAACAGTTTGATTGGACTGATATTGAAGATGAATGATCCGGTTGTGTTGAAATTGGAGATGAATGGACCAATTAGACCAATACTAAATGCAATATTCCAATTAGAATATTGTCAAAGTTAAATAGTTTTATTATAATGATTATAAACACAAATAATCAAATTGGGCAAATATCAAAGACGAGCGGTCCAATTGGGCAAAGCTAATATCGATGATCAAAAATTTGATTGGGCTAATATTATACATCAACTATTTAATTGTTTAGATAGTTGATTATTAATAACGGTCTAATAAAACTATTCATCTTTGACATTGGTCCAATTAAACTCTTCATCTTTTATATTATAATAACTTACCTTTTGATCTTCAATATCGACCTAAACAAGCCTTTGAATTTCAATATCAACCCAATTAAACCATTCATATCTAAGTTTAGTCCAATTAGATTATTCTTCTTCAATATCAATCTAGTAGTTTATCTTCAATATCTACCTAATCAGACGGTTAACCTTCAAATTAGTCTAATCACACCATTAATCTTCAATTTTGGACTAATAGGTTATTTATCTTTGATTTTGGTTTAATATGATTATTTATCTTCATTGTCATTTGAATTTAACTATTTAACTTTGACATTAGTTCAATCAAGTTATTAATTATCAATATCCACCGGATTGGACCATTCACTTCCAATTCCAACACAATCAAACCATCAGTCCAATTAAACCAATTCTCTTCAATTTACTAATAAAACTGTTCATCTTTGGAATTGGCCTAAGCGATCCGTTTAGTTTTAATATCACTCTAACTGAGCCATTCATATTTAAAATCCATCTACTCAAGACGTTGATTTTCAAAATCAAAGCAATCGGATCATTCATCTTCAGTTGCAGCACAATCAAATTATTTATCTTTAATATAGTCCAACTGGATCATTTGGTCCACAATTTTAAACTAATCAAACCTTTCATCTTTAATATCACTATGTTCGAATAGTTCACCTTTACTATTATTCTAATAAGGTCATTCAACTTTGACATCAGTCCAATCGATTTATAGATTTTCAATATTTGCCTAATTAAACTATTCATCTTCAATATAAGTCGAATCGGGTGGTTAATCTTCAATTTTGGACTAATTTGACTATTCATCTTTGATATGAGTCCAATTTAATCATTCATCTTTATTATCATTTGAATCGGACAACTCAACTTTAACACTAGTCAAATTAAATTGTTCATTTTCAATTGTAACGTGTTCATTCATCTCTAATTTTAACACAATCAGATCATTAATCTTCAATAATAGTCTAAGCGGACTGTGAATCTTTAATTTTAGACTAATTAAATAAATTAAATATATTATCAGTTCAATCAAACCATTCACTTTAGTATAATTCTAATCATGCCATATGGATCTAATATATATTTAATTAGGTTGTTGTTTTCCTATACTAACGCAAAGACCACACATCTCTAATTATAATATAATCAAACAATTCATATTCAATATTTAGATCTTTGATCTTTAGATCGTTAATTTTTAAAATTATTTTAATTAGATCATTCAACTCCAAAATTAATCCGTTATGGTTGTAGATTTTTAATACAAGTTTAATTAGACCATTCATTTTCAATTAAAATAAAATTATATCATTCTAATCTTCAATGATGGTCCAACTAGACTATTGATCTCCAATTTTATACTAATCAAACTATTCATCTTTAATATCATGAATCTAACTACTCATCTCTAGTATCGTTTGAATTGAACCATTTGGCTTTGACATTGGTCCAATCATGCAATCATGCTATTGATTTCAAAATCAGCCCACCCGTACTAATCAACAACAATGAATATACCAACAATTTTATTGGCTTACTTAGATTACAGATCAAATGTGTCACGCCCCAAACTCGGAAATAAGGCTCACAAAATTTTCAATCGCTGAATGTGGCGCTGACAGCCTCCGTAGTATCCCATTCTCCGCTCTCGACACCCATATGCCAGATTTCGATCTTGGGATCCTACAAGGAGGATTTTCAATGCAATTTTTTTAACAGTTAATTTGTTTAGGCGATTACACATTTTGTACATGGTATCAACGCATATCGAAAAGACCAACTTGTTCGACATGTCACATATAATATAGTGCACCAGCTCAACAGTAACGAAGGAAACAATAGCAAACTCCAACAACTCTTGTATGCATCATACGTATGAGCAAATCACAGCTCGTGAGTCTACTGCATGCCGGGAGTAAAACACGTCTTATTAGGGCACTCCCGTAAAAATATCCAAAACAACCATAGGCATGTTATCAACTGAGCATGTTATCATATGTGAGCAGGTTATCAATTAAGCATGTCGTATAACTACACAGTTTATCATGAACATGACATCAATAATAGACATGTCACTCAACAAGCGACCATGAATCTTTAAATTACTCAATCATCATGAACATGATAATCAAATTCCATTTTCTACTATATGGCATACGATGGAAGGGCAATGACAAAGTTGGAGTATGTAGTTGGGATGATAGTGCGTGGTATCGCAAGCTGTGGGGTTCATCATAAGGGACTTCTATCCAAACCAGTCCCATACCTAAATTTGGATAGTTAGACTCAATGTGGTAAACTCCTGATCTCAGGTTGGTCGTGCGCCCTAACCGAAATCCTAGCCATTATGAAGGTACACATAATAACTTGGTTGCACACCACCAGCCCGAGTGGATAGTAAATGAATGAATGAATGAGTCGAATACTGAGTACGTAACCCCTGCATAGTATCCTACCAGGTAGTCAGCCAACCACTAGTAGCTCGCCCAGGCCCTTAGGCCCCGCCCAGATCAGCGTCCACCTACATGTGATCGCCCACGTGTACAACAGTAACGGGGTGTCATAATACCAGTACCGAACATCTTCGGGATCATCACCGAGGACTAGTACAATGCTGTCAGCTATACCAAGGCTATGTGATGCAAGGCATGAATGTTATCTGTCATACCAAGGCTATACGATGTAAGGCATGAATGCTATCTGTCGTACCAAGGCTATGCGATACAAGGCATGAATGTTATCGGCCACACTAAGGCCATACGATGCGATGCAAGGCCTACATAGCCAATGTCATATGCAAGATGCAGCTTATGGATACCAATCCACATATCAATCCAGCTCATCATTGGAGCATCATATATCAGTATGGTTCTCTCTTCGGATAATCACTGGGGTCTAATACACTATACACCAAATTGCCGCTCTATACTCGACGTACAACCGTACAAGCGGAAGAGACTTTACTATCTGTCTGGCCAATAGTCAGCCAATATCTATCCGCCACGTCGATAGCGGACTCATTTACGAGCTATCCATACTCAACCTAGAAATTGCCCCCTACCCTAGGGCGGGTAAGGTCACACCTCCTTCCAACCGATCACGACACAATAGGAGACGCGGCCTCCTAGTATTTGGCCCTCGTGCACTCATATATCTCCTCGGTCTCGACGTTGGAGCATCTTCCGATACCGTCAGGTTTAGGGACTTTCACCCAGGGACATCCTTCGCGCCCCATGTAAAGAGAAGATTTTTGGTGTCTAAACCTACCATCCGTGATATGCCTCTGAAGGCTATGACCTTGATGTCGCTAGGGCGTGCGGTAATCATAACACACAATGTAAGATGCATAAGTCACACAGTCCAATCATGAATCAATCCTGCCCATATCGTGCGCTCATGTGGGATGACTCCGCCTATCAAGGAGTCACGAAAACAACCAACCCAATAGCATATGTTATGGTCCATCACTCCTTATAACAAGTATGCAAATGATGTGTATGGGCATGAATCATGGTGTATGTCATGCATGATTATCAAACATAACAATGATCGATCTCACACAATCACAATGGGCCTCACACATCGCAATGGGCCTCATCTAGTCACAATGGGTCTCGCACAATGGGCCTTATACAATCACAATGGGCCTTATACCATCATGATTGCATCATATAATCACATTGGGCCTCACACCATTACAATGGGCCTTATACAATTACAATGGGCCTCATATAATCATAATGGGCCTACATACCAGGCCACAAGATGGGTTCCAAGATTTGAGTAGTACTACATGGTATGGTGGAAAACATTATTCTCAATAAAGGCCCAATAAGAGAAAATAGAAATGAGCTTAACAATGGGCCCTAAGGAGGTTTACAACGTGAACATTGAACCATCATTACTCCTAAAGTACGTGCTTAACAACAGGCCTTAGGGAGGCTTACAATGTGTACATTTAATCATCATTGTCTCCTAGAATGCGGCCTGATATAGAGACTATCTCACAATGGGGTCATGGCCCTTAAACTAGCTAGAAAAGTGGATGGATATCATAAACATTATCATATACATCATGGTGGGATATCATCACATTTGGGCCTTATACAAGGGTCTCATATATCACAATGGGCCTCATCCCATAGGCCTCATATACATCACAATGGGCCTCATCACATAGGCCTTATATACATCACAATAGGCCTCATCACACCACAATGGGCCTTACAAAAGGGCCTCATACATCACAATGGGCCTCATCTGATAGGCCTCATATACATTACAATGAGCCTCATCACATAGGCCTCATATACATCACAATGGGCCTCATCACATAGGCCTCATTACACCACAATGGGCCTTACACAAGGGCCTCATATATCACAATGGGCCTCATCCCATAGTCCCCATATACATCACAATGGGCCTCATCACATAGGCCTCATCACACCACAATGGGCCTCATCACATAGGCCTCGTATACATCACAATGGGCCTCATCACATAGGCCTCATCACACCACAATGGGCCTTACACAAGGGCCTCATATATCATAATGGGCCTCATCTCATAGGCCTCATATATCATAATGGGCCTCATCTCATAGGCCTCATATATCCCACAGGCCTCATATACATCACAATGGGCCTCATCACATAGGCCTCATATACATCACAATGGGCCTCATCACATAGGGTTCATCATACCAAAATGGGCCTTACATAAGGGCCTCATATATATCAATGGGCCTCATCTCATAGGCCTCATATACATCACAATGGGCTTCATCACATATGCCTCATATACATCACAATGGGCCTCATCACATAGGCCTTATCACACCACATTGGGCCTTACACAAGGGCCTCACATATCACAATAGGCCTCATCCCATAAGTCTCATATACATCACAATGGGCCTCATCACATAGGCCTCATATACATCACAATGGGCCTCATCACATAGGCCTCATATACATCACAATGGGCCTCATCACATAGGCCTCATCACACCACAATGGGCCTCGTCACATAGGCCTCATATACATTAGATTGGGCCTCATGTACATCACCATGGGCCTCTTATAAGGGCCTCACATACATCACGTTGGGCCTTATGAGGTAGCTCATATGGTCTAGAAAATAAATGGATCGCATGAATATAGAACACATACAACATGGTGGGCCTCTTTACATGAAAGGTAAGGCCCATACAAGATAGCCCGAACTAGATGGCCCACTTAAGGTTTTTAGTCCAACAATACATGGGAGTTATTTTTCAGAGTTTATATGTTGCATTAAATGCTTTGGGAAGGTGGTGGACCCCACTGACGTGGCTCCACATAAAATTTATATGAAACAGACTTTTGGCACAAGGTTAGTTCTGGGCCGTTTTAGAGTCAGATACATGATCACGTGGGGCCTACATATGGTGAAAGAAAATAACCACCTGGTAGCTCTATATATGGGCTTTACAAATTATAAGGAAGGCCTCATTGGTTTGGTGTATACAATTTACGGTGATGTCCTAAATATAGGTACTTGGAGAAACTGTGCAGGAAACATAGTGCAGAATTAGTTTTGGCCCGATCTTGAGTACGTCGCATGATCACAGGGGGCCACCTTTCAATGTGCCGTCAGGTGCCCTTGGTTGTACTATATATGCACTTCAAAAATTATAAGTTAGGACTAATTGGTTGTGCAAACGAAATATTTGGTGTAGGGCCAAACATAGGCACTTTAATTTTTTGCACATAATTTTTTGCACAACCATACCTAGCCCCATTTTGGGATCCACTCCCTGATCATGTGAGGTATGATTTAGCCCAATTAAAATATTATTTATCTATTCATTAGTGTAGGTTAGAGGTTCCAAGTGGTGGCCTACTTAAACCTCCAACGTGTGGTCCACTACAGAGGCCCAAAGTTGGTACAAAACATAAATAATCAGACGGTTTTCAGAAATAGGGTCTGTCACAACTTAGGGCCCAATTTCCAAACACTTAGGGATCATCCCTGACAAAAAGGTGAGACATCCCAGCTCACTTATATAAGAATTAAACATACACTAAAGTGAGACCCTTAACTACAGAGTGTGGGGTCCACTACAAGGTGTCAAAGAGGCTTACATGCAATACAGTCAAGTACTTAAAAAAATTTCAGCAAACTAAAGGGAATGAAATAGATCCAATGGCAAGTGGGGCCCACATACTAGAAAACCATAGATAAGAGACACACAAAAATATACATGGGTTCCCTGATTGGATGAACTAATAAAATTCATAAATCACAAGTGATCCCACACCCAAGTGGGTCAATGAGAGGATAATTGTTATGTATAGCATAGATCCAGTATATTCATCAAGTAACACATGAAATGTATATAAAGATGAAATCTCTATGATTAGATTCTCTATTAGAAGATCTGATCCAATAGATGGTTTGGGAACAAGTCATTCAGGCCGTTTATAGGTTTTCAACCATATAGAGTCTTGGATCCATCTAGACCACATATAAAAATTCAAGATTTGTCCTTACAGAGGTATCTATCGGTCCAGAATTTTCTAAATCTTATCATGAAAGAATTTGACCATAGAGACCATACATATGATTATTAACTATCCCAAGTAAGTTAAGAACAAATATTAAATACATCTGACCATTAGAATTACGGATATGGCCCAAACAAGAATGGTCATAACAAGCTCCCAAAATACATCTATCGTATAAGGCCAAGATCTCAGCCATCTGAACTCCGATTGAGGCTTATTATATACCGTTGGAAAGCTAGTTTAATTTTTTACAAATCCAATGGAATATTTATTTTTAATTCATTCATTAAAAGAGTTAAAAATGAGTCCATTTTAGGTAAATCGGAATCCTGCATGTGCTGCTAGACAACAGCCAAGTAAACTTGATGTTACAGATGATTGGACCGTTGGATAGATACAAAATTTAGCCCAGCGTTAAATCATATTGTGATTAATATCATTCCCAAGTTTTAACTCTGATCTTAATACAATTGATTTTATATGAGTATTAGAACTTGTTGTCTAGAAAAAAAAAGGATTACATATGAAGGGTGTGGATATGATGCTCATCAAGGTGGACCATATTGACATGGGCCACTTTTCTGACCACCATAGATATAAATACATACACATAAAAACTCCACACCAGTGGGGCCCACACATATCAAGAAAATAAAAAGAGGAAGAAAGAGGAGGATGAGGAAGATGGAAGGGGGTGTAGACTCACCTCAATGGATGGATGGTTAGATGATGATGTGTGGTCCACTCTCTCTTGATCAATGGTGGGCCACACCTTGGCCCTACTCTATCTCACTATCTCTCAAAATCTCAGAAATTTTCTAAGTATAGGAAAAGAATAAGTGCAAGAGAGCTCCTACTCTTATATAGGAAATTGAGAGTTAAGGTGGCAAGATGATGTGGCAAGTTTATGGGATCTTATTGGTGCTAAAAGTGAGGTGGAATGTGATATATGGCATGGATAGTGGATGGATGAGGTGGATGGTGCTAAGCATGCATTGGCCAAGGTGGAAGAGATCTAGACATGCATTGGCTAATGGATGTATAAGGGTTATGGGTTCTAGGTGATGCATAGTGGATAATGAAGTAGAGTGTTACAATTGGTTGTTTTAAGTGATGTGGCACAAATCAAGACATGCATTGGATGCACGTATAGGATGAGGTGGACATGAGCCATGATTAGTTTTTAAGGCATGGGGAGAGAGTTAATGATGGGTTCTGGGATAGAATCCAATTTTGTTTTGTAGTGCTTGTCTTATATGTGCTAGCTCATATTTTTGTCATGTAGCAATTGTTTTATTTGTTGGTAATTTTCATGTTCTAAAAGTGGGCTTTAGGCCCACATGGGCTCAAGTCCAATGGGCCTAGCATAATAAAGGTTGCTTGTGCTATAGGATACATAATTTGGGCCTTACATTCAATGAGTCATATCTCACTAACGGAGCGTCGGATTGATGCGCGGTTTTCACAATTGCAATCGCAACGACGACACGGTCCACATGATAGAGGTCTCAAGATCATCCGGAACAAATCACTTGGGTGAGTTTTATAGGTGTACTAGGGTGTAGTGTATGGTCTATCAACGGTGCGAGTTGGGATACGTGTGCACACGAGCGATGTTGCAAAAGATCGGGATCCCACAAAATGCATGGCCCACATAGACTTATATTATCAATCATATGGCACAACAATTGGAGGAGAGAGAGAGAGAGAGAGTTTTCATGAGAAATAGGTCCCCTTGGGAAGCACTTCTAACCTATTTTACCTTATTGGGAAAATTGGTTCTAATGAGGAAAATGTTCTTGAATTCTTTTATACATTATAATAATTTCTATTTTTGAAACAAAAGCTACCAAAAGTAGCTTTTGGTTAGCTTCTAATAATGATGTCAAACGTACTTTAAAATAGGATGAATCCCACCATTACCTTTTAAATTTTACTTTTATTAGTATGCCTCTATTACTCTCCTTTAAAATTAATGATTATATTGGAGTTTGCCTAGAAACTAATATGAATCTTATCCATTGATGGCATGTAATAATATCGATGATCTTAACCATGGATCATAATGACCGTGGATCCAAGATTGACAAGTTCTCTGGTTGTCCTTAAGAACTTGAGATTGGATATAATAGTCACTGACCCATAGAGAGTTGTGAGCTATGGATACCAATATTCTACAGTGCCATGATCACCTAGTAAGTTGTAGGATAGACTTGTGGTTACTATTATCGTTATGTGGTCATCCTATTTGAGAAGATTAATGACGTGTTAAGATAAAAGGTCTCCACTAGCATGCATGATAATGAGTTGGTGTGCCTTTGCCTTACTCCTCATAGGAGTGTGAGTGCATCATGGGAAAAATGTCTTGGTATTGGACCTATAAGGCACTTATATTGGTGGATCAAATTCAAGTCTTTATACCGAGGCTTAAGTATGTGTTAGAAATGATTAATTCCTAAACTAGAGGACGTGTAAGGAATTTAAGGTTTTAATTACATGTGCTTTGCTTGCTTTACAAGGTCATTATGTGTAATGCACCAGATTTCAGAACCCAAGTACACGACTCGTATCCCAAAAACCTAGGAATTAACTAAAATAATGGTAACCAATGGAAAACAAAGTGCAAGTAGCGAAAAACAACCATAGCATAGATATGACAAAAAAGGAAACAATATCCTGGCCCACTTAGTTGGGGGCCACATACAAAATCCTCAAATGTAATACTTCCAAACAAACTATCATAAAGGAAATCTACCGGTTGAGGCCATAATATGTAACCGCCTCCTAGTGCGGCTCTTCCTCGTAAGTCTCCTCATCTGCTCCAACTTCATCAGCTCCAAAGTCTGCTGCGTAGTCTCCTGTCTCTACACCTGTGTCCTCTGTATGGTTGAACATTGAAGAATGAGTGGCCATCTCAGTGTGATCTCCCCTCAAGATTACACATGATCGCCCTAGACAAGAAATAGTATAAAACATACAAGCAATCCAAAATATAGTAAATGCAGTCTTATTATGTGCATGGATGCATGAATGCAATCATCGCCCCAGGGATGCTCATCCATGCGGACATTGGGCTCGTCACTCATACAATCATCGATCTAGAAAAACTCATCCAGTCGGACATATACGTACATCACATGCGATAGTGATAGACACTGGTCTGTATCATGTATACATGATTAGCCAAGCCATTATTAGTCCAATTACAATCAGCCAATTTAAATAAGCTCAAGGTCACTACGGGGGCTTATTACCATCGTAGGCCGACAGCTCGGGCATAGGTCTTATAACACCATCCCCAGCTCATAAGGCTACCATCTTTAGGGTGTTTATAAAACCCACCAACCTGTGATAAATCAATTCTCAATGCTATGAGGACTACCACCGTATACTAACTTGGAATGATATGTTGAAATTGTTAAACGTGGTGATTAAAATGTAATGGCATATATGATTCAAAAATGAGTAAACGGCGGTAATTGTGGAAGCTACAACGTTCATTCCTTAGCCAAGTAAGTAAAACCACCCCATATGTGGTAATCCCCACGATCAAATGTCACCAACCATAACCTCCGGGTTGGGGATCTACTTACATCACAGCCAATCTCGTTACACCCTAGATACGGACTCTCCTTGGTTAGAGATTTCCATGGAGAGATTTCAATTATGTATGTCTTATAAACAATAGCATGGAACCTAATCATGAATGGGAAATTAGATAGTAATACATGTATTCCTATGAGTCACCTGATCATAAGTATATAATCCAAAAATACGTACTCAATGCAATATAATGAGTAACTAGTTGAATTACTTGGACGAGTTTAGTACACTTGTTCAAACAAACTAACCAAGCATAAATGTGAACCTAGGGCATGCTTTCAAACCTAATAATCAATTACATTAAACAATCCCATCACATGATTGAATATCACTTCTAAAACATATGAATTATTAACTAAGAAGATATACCAAACAAATACAATCCATTTCCAATCTATTTAATCACCCCTTGAAGCAGTGTCCGTATAACTCAATCATGAGCAAATCACTTATAATCATAAATTCTAAATAATCATTAAATGTTTCTACATTTCTAAATTATCAATTATAGCTATAAAAACTACCCTTAATCTAGTTAGGGATGGAAAGCCCAAGGGGAAAAGAATCATCACCAGACAAGTCGCAGTGCATCCCACGATCCAAGCTCCCATGAGCGTCTTGCGGCCCAATACTGCACAAGTGACTACCTAGTTGTCATTTCTGATCTAATGGCCCACATTAGATATGTGTTTCAAAGTACCTAGATCATTTAAAGTGTGTGGGGCTTATAGGGATCATTATGGAGGAGATAGAGCCTGCTTCAAAGTAACCAGGCCCATCATATACTTGTCCCAAGGTGGCCCAACTGGGCCTGCTCCCCTTTCACAACAAAACCCGAACCGGACCTGTTTCGGCCCAATTATTGGGTCCGACAATAGGCTCAAATAGGGCTGGCCCACTGCTTCACATCATGCAGCCCACGTGACCTTTAGACGAGGTGCGACCCTCCTATAGCAATGTGTGGCCCACCTTTATATATGGTGAGGCCCACCAGAGTTTTAGATAAGGTGAGGCCCACCCGACTTCATTTGGTGCGGCCCACCATTATACATGGTGAGGCCCACTATAATGCAGCCTAAGCATGGTGCGGCCTACTGTATCGTGCAGCCCATAGCATGGTACGGCCCGCTGTACAGTGTGGCCCACTATAATGTGTAGTGGGGTGTGGCGTGGCCCACCTGTAACACATAGGGCCTGGGCTTTGGCTCGGACCCACTATGATGTGTGGTGGGGCCCACTGAGCTTGAAGCCCAAGTGCAGCCCACTCTATGCAACAAGGTGTCGCTCATTCGATACCAGAATGTGGCCCACTTCTGGGCTGGTTTCAGCCCAGTATGTGCGGCTGATTCCGGCCCATTGTTGGGCTTGTTTCGGCCTATTTCATGTAACAGCGGAACGTTGTTTTCCTGGCCTTCTGGAATACATGGTGAGGCCCATCTCAAACCTTCTCGGAGCCTAGCTTAGGGCCTGTTCTCAGCTAGATTTCAGAGTCTATTTAAGGGCCGTTTTAAGCCCATTGCATGGCCCAGATAAGGGACGTCTGTAGCTCAATTCAAAGGCTAGTGAAAGCCCGATTCCATGTTGAAATCACGGCCCAGCTGGAACTTGGTTTCAGCAATATTTCAAGCCTAGTTTTTAGCTGGGATTAAGGCCCAGATGGAAACCTGATTAAGGCTAGATTCTGGCTTGATTCAGAGCCCATTTGAGGGTTATCTCCCGTCCAAATCATAGCTTATTGGAGGACTAGTTTCAGCCTGCTATTTGAGCTAGTAGGAGGCTGCTTTCACCGCCTGATTACGGCCATCCTCAGCCTATAATAGAGCTCGGTTAGGAGCTTGTTTTCTGCCACAATCCTGGCCCAGAACTCAGCCATTATTTGGCCTAATCCCGACCCGAAACTGAGCCATATTTGGGTCTGATTTCAATCCAAAGCACCGCCTTCGCTTGGCCTAATTTCGGCCTGACATATGGCCATTATTTGGCCTGGATTTAGCCCGAAATACAGCCATTGTCTGGCATGGAGTTGGCCCATTACGTAGTCATTGTTTAGTCTATTTTTAGCTGAAATACAGCCATTGATTGGCCTGTTTTCAACTTGAAATGCAGTCGTTGCTTGGCTTAGTTTTGGCACGATCAGGTGCCATTTTCAGCTTAAACAGAATGCTACAAGGAGATGGGGGAGGATGGATCACCTGACTTAGAGATTGGCAATGCGCACACACCTCACACACTCTCCCTACTTCCTCCTTTCACCCCCTGACTATGAAGCTACAAGCCACACATTGATCCAACTCAGTCCGACCCTTGCAAGGATTGAGTTGGAGCAGTGAGAACTGAGTCCACTCGACCAGCTGGTTCCTCTTTCCTTCTCTCTCTCTTTCCTTTCTCTTTCCTTTCTCCTTTCACTCTTGCTGGTGTGGATTCCAAAGCTATAGGGCCCTTTTTATAGCAGTGGGAGAGAAAGCTCCAACGGTTTGGAAAAATGGCCCACATTGCAACGATGGTGATCGATGATGGTCATGCATAGGGCCAATCCAATCTTGGGGATGGATTCTGGATGCCTTGTCCTATCAGAGAAGTAACTTTTCTAGTTTGGTGGGGCACATCTCGTGATTGGGTTCAGGTGGTTTAACGGAGAAGATGAGAGAGCCATTAATGGAAACTTCCCATATATAACATATTCTTGAGATCCGATCCATTTAGACAGACTAGATGAGGCCTTAGATAAATGTGAGGCCCACTTTTTGGACCTCGAACATTAGTTTCAAATCATCTCATAAGAATATCCATTTCTCGCTATTTTCTCATGAGATGATATGTTTCTCAACTCCTTCTCATCTCATCCCGAACAAACAACTAGGATGGCTCCACGTGGCCCCAGGAATGGCTAGGAATGCACCAGCACTCTCTTCCTAAAGAGAAAATCTACTTTTTGCTTTATTATGGGCAGGCCTTGCTCGACCATTTCTAGAAAAGAGAGAGCATGGCTCTTCTTGGCGATGGATGGCTAGAATGGCATGATCAGGATGATCATGGGCCACCCAAGCAGTCCTAGATAGGTCCCACATTGCAGATATCCACCATGTGCAAGGCCTTGGATGGTTGTATCCTAACTTCTTCGTTCCTTTGCATATGCTTAAAAGCTTATACTGTTTTGTTAAGTCGGGTCCCACGAGACAATTGGACGGTTCGGATCGCTCGAAAAGTGGCCAGGGTGGGCCACTTTGGAGCTCAAAGATCGTCAGTTTGAAATTTTAAACGGGCGGGAAGAAATTCATTTCTTCTTTTTTCATTTTGGTTCGGTCAAAGCTGCTTTGACCGAGCCTACCATTCTAGTGCACATTGTGCACTTAGGCGTGGGGTGTACACGCACTCTGTGTGGGGTCCACTATAACCTTCGTGACAAATCCAATCAGTCAATTCCCCTTCAGATCCTCACGTAGGGTCCCAACCCAGTTTGGACAGGGGCCGAGGCCTAGGTAGGCCATATCATGCCTCTTAGGCCATCTTACAGCCAATTTCGTCAATCCAATGGCCGTATCAACTTGGTTCTCGACTTCAACGGTCAAAAGTGGGTCTGGGTCATAGTGGTTGCTCGGTTCGTTATCTACTAGCCCTTGAAGATCAATTACTAGGGCGTCGATTCATTCTCTTACTATTAGTTGATTTAAGGACTGTTTTAACTCAAGGAGATTAATCAAGGTTACCTTCTTGATTGTCATGGGGTACAATCGGCTCCCAGGCCTCCGATGGACGGCTTCAACATTGACTGGAAGTCCCATCCTGTGCATGTCAAGTTCAAGTCATCTAGTTAATCAACCTTGGTTTTTCATAGACGTAGTTTTAAGGGGTAACACTCATGTACTAGAGGTACGGGGTTTTAGATTATATGGTCAACATGAATGAAGCTACGTACATCCATATAAGTCTAGTTAAAGCTCACATAATCCCACAAATGATCTGCTAGTTTCTTAGAAACTGAATTATAGCTTAAATCTTGGGGGATCATATATTCGTTAAGTGGTTTTACCCTTAAATGTAAACTTAAAAGGTTCCAAAAAGATTTTACAAATATTTTTAATCTTTAAACTTTTGTTTTAATAGTTAAAAATGCTTTTATTACACTTGATGATTATCTGATGGTTTAAATATGATGTGGTCCACCTCTTAATCCACATGGGTGTTGGGTAAATGGTTGATGGCTATAATAGTTAAATGATTGGATTAATTTAGGTAAGTGGGTTAAAGCAAAATTATAGAATTCCAATATAGCACAAACATTACTATAAGGTAGTAGAGTATAATAATTGGCACATTCTTTAAACCTTAAATCGTACTTATATGTAGATCATATCTTAGAGGGAGATAAAGATAAAGAGAGAGCTTTAGTAGAGTATAATAATTGTTGCCTTCTTAAAAACTTAAATCTTACTTACATGTAAATCATATCTTAGAGGGAGACAAAGATAAAAGATAGAGCCTTAGGTGTCTCCACCCTTTTAGCGTCACTTGTTAAGAAAATAGAGAGAGAGAGAGAGAGAGAGAGAGAGAGAGAGAGAGATTCTCCTTGATCCATCACATGTTCTACATGATGGGGTACACTCAGTGGCTGGCTCTATACATCTCCCTTGATCCTACTCTAAGGGATGACATGTGGTTGTCATTCACTCCTACATTCAGGATAGATCAGGATGCATTTTGAGATTGAAGGAACGATATTGCCAAAATGATGATTTCTTGGTAGCATTGATCAAGTAATCCTAATCGTAATATTTAAGGTTTTAATTACTAGAAACTTAAAAATATTTAAATGAAAATTCATATAATTGTAAATCTAAAATATAAGTTTGAAAAAAGAAATCCCGCTAAATTTTGAAAATCCAAAAAAAAGTGGTATTGGAGAGGTTTTATTTTAAATATGTATCAATTTCTATTTTTACTAGGTTGATGGGTATTGTTGGGTGAAAAAAAAGTTAAGTCGGATAGGTCGACTTTTGGAATGGACCAACTCTACTAAACAGCACGGGCCCTTTTTGGTATTCAAACCCTAAGGGGCGTCTACAGCCAGAAACAGGCCGACCTCCTAGAGGGATGATGTAACTGTAAGGACACTCAAAGAGAATCTAACCATAAGTCCACTCAAGTGGCCAATTGCCGACCAAACCTGTAAGTCGACTATAGCTCGGCTATAGGTTGGCCATAGGTCAGCCATACCTCGATCGAAGCTCAACCAAAGCTCGATCGAGGCTCGACCAGAGATCGATCATAGCCCAGGATAACCTCCGAAAGAAAATAAATGCCGGTTCCATGTAAAGCTCAGTTAACGACTGAAGATCCCTCTAACAGCCCGGATCCCGAGAGTCTTGGATGATAATGATCTCGGGAAGATCCCAGAAGAATCTCTAAGCAGATTTATCTCCTATATATTGGGAAAGACCCTTCAGAGTATCGTCTTCCTTCTCTTATAAATAGAGATGTCCACGACCAATAAAGGTAAGCACATTCATACCCTAGTACTCGACTGGTGACTCTTTTCCAAAGAGATCTTACCTTACTAAAGACCCAAAAGTCCTAACTTAGGCATCGGAGGGTCCCTTGTGCAAGCTAGGGTCTCCTTTGTCCCTTGTTCTTTTCTGTGCAGGTTTAAATGGGTTAGCCAAGGAGGGTTCGCCAGAAAACTACATCAACAGTTTGGCACCATCTGTGGGAATCGACATCTTAACCCGTTCTTTCTCTACTAGAGATAATCTACAATGGCTAGAGGGAAGAAGAAAGATCAGTCTCCTCCGGTTACAGTTGTAGTTCCCGTCACAACCCTACCCGTACCTGATCGCATGCCCTCACCCCCTGGATAGCCGGAACAGCTCAAGAAATAAGAAAGCTATCGGGGCTCTTCCTCGCAGCTTCATGGCAATTCTGGCTCTAGTAAGAGGGGTCAGCAATCTCGTGCGAAAGGAGGTCGACTGAACACCCTCGAAAGAGAAGTTTGGGCATAAAAGAAAATATGAACTACATGAGGCAGATGGTAGAGAAATTGCAGCCTGGACATGAAGGCGAACCATGCGATAATGCTCCTCAGCTCTCCTGTATGAACGCCCCTTCCCATCGAATCCAACAACATAGCTCGGTCAATCCCACTCTGTCCCACGTGTCTAGGACAGCACCATTACCCGTCTTCGACCTACGCCATGAACTAGATCAGAAGAGGTGCGGCAAAGATCGGTCAAAACTACTGCTGAAAGTGGAGAATCGTGAAAGGCTGAGCTAAAAAGTTTGTGAGATCATATTGGGAACATATAAAAAATCGTCCAAGCTAACGCGCCGACACAGACCATGGTGGAAGATACTAAATCTCCATTTATTGCCAACATCATGCGAGCGCGATTGTCAGACAGGTTTCGACTACCCCAGATCATTCCATTCTCAGGTAACACCGACCTATTAGAACACATGGAGTCTTTCAGAATCTACATGGAACTCCATAATGCCTCCAATGTAGTCATATGACGAGCTTTTTCCTTGACTTTAACCGATGCAGCCCGACTGTGATCAAGCAGTTGAAGCCGAACTCCATCAGTTTGTTCTCTCAACTCAACCAGGCATTTGTTACAAACTTCATCGAAGGAAAGAAAAGGCTCAAGGCATCGACCCACCTCTTTCACATTATTTGAAAGCTTGGCGAGCTCTTGAAGGATCACATCAAGCACTTCAACCTGGAAGCCTTACAGGTCCATAAGCACTCAGAAGAGGTCGCCCTCAACTCTATCATGAGCGGGTTGAGGGATAAACCATTCCTCTTCTAACTGGACAAAAACCCCCCTACAACAATGCCTGAGGTACCGAATAGGTCTTAAAAGTACGCTAACACTGAAGAGTCTCGGATCCTGCGGGACGCCGTCTAAAACAAGGTCCCCCCGACCAAAGAATAATAGGTAAAAGCATAACCGAATTCAGCCAGCACAAGTAGAAAGAGGAAGGATGACCGATCTCAGGATGACCACAGGCAAAACAAGTGGCCTTATAGTAAGTTTAAAACCTACACTCCTCTCACCAAGATGCTGAAATAAGTTCTGATGAAGATGAAAGATAAGCGCCTCCTCCATTGGCCGAACAAGATGAAGTCCAATCCCAATAAGAGAAGCAAGAACAAATATTGCTTCTTTCATCGAGATCATGGACATAATACGAGTGACTGCTTCGACCTTAAGTAAGAGATCGAGGCACTCATCCACGACGGCCATCTCGAGGAATACGTGAGCCGCAGAGGAGATTAGGTTACAGCGACAGATGAACAGTCGATCAACAATCAGCCGACCGAGGAAATCCGTACCATCTTCGAGGGCCATGGAGGCGGAGGTGACTCGAACAATGCTCAGAAGGTACACACCAGGAACATTGTCGTTCCCAAGAAGAGGTCCACCTAATTGGGAGGCCTCTAAAAGAGAAAAAGATGGAGAAACACAGCATCACTTTCACTGAAGAGAATTCCTGAGGAATCTACCACCCACACAATGATGCACTGGTGGTCAACATTACCATAGCCAATTCGAAGATGTTTCGGATTCTTGTCGACACTAGTTCATCTGCTGATGTACTCTTCACCCAAGTGTAACACCCCGTACTTTTCAGTACTCGGGTGTTACCGCGTAACCTAATTTAGTATAAATTCCAACCTAACTTACTTGGGAATTCACATTCATTCCAATCTAAATTTGACCATTCAAAATAGTCCCCATCCATATATTGAGCCATCTATCCATTGACGTTCAAGATGAACCATCACATCATCAGTGAAGCCCATTTCTTTTTGGGTTTCGATCATCATGTTAGGCAAATATAATTGTACCCTGACATTTTGGCACTCGAATCATGAAATTCACCAGGTTTATGACATCAAATCGAACGATCCATCCTTTAGGAACATGAGTCAGATTATTTGGTCTCATGGTCAACCCCTAGATTTCACCTAAACACTCTTAGGACCCCATAGTTATTGATAACTAGATATGAAGTGATCCAACTATTGGATTGGTTAAATGGTCAAAATGTTGAATATTAATAATTAGACATCCACGTTATCAGGCCCCAAACTCGGAAAACGGGCTCACAAAATTTTCGATCGCCGAATCCAGCGCCGACAGCCTCCGTAGTGCCCCATTCTCGGATCCCGGCACTCATATGCCAGATTTCGATCCTGGGATCCTACAAGGAGGATTTCAGTATGATTTTTTTTGTAATGGAGCATAACCACAAGCATAACCAAGTCACAAAACAACATCACCACATATCCACTATATCAAAAACTTTAAGTATAAATGCGGAAAGGAAAATACAAGGTGATCAAAAACTCCAAAATGAACTGATGTGCGCTCCTGCCTCAACGCTGTTGTGATCCAATGCCACCTAAACGCAACGGTCGTGCATAAGCTTACAAAAGCTTAGAGGGTGGTGTAAGTGTGTGGGCAAGGTAAGCGCCAAGTGTACAATATCAGAGTAATGCAGAAATACGCGGTAAGTCCATGAATGCTATCAGCTGTACCAAAGCTATGTGATGCAAGGCATGAATGCTATCGGTCATACTAAGACCATGCGATGCGAGGCCTATGTAGCCAAATGTCATATGCGAGATGCAAAGCAAGCATGTCAGTCCTCATCAAGTACACATATCAGTACAGTTCCTCTTTGGATATCACCGGGGTCTAATACACCTCACACTGACTGCCTCCTCTCTAGCTGCACAGTCAAGCAAGTGGAAGAGACCACACTATCCGCCTGACCAGTAGTCTGCCAATACCTACCCGGCTTGTCGATAGCGGACTCATTTGCGAGCTGGTCAAACTCAGCCTAGCTTATAGCCCCCTCACTCGGGGGGATAAGGCCACACCCCCTTCCAACCGACCACGACACAGTGGGAGACGCGGCCTACTGGTATTCGAGACTTGGACGCTCATGTGTCCACTCGGTCTAAATGTTGGAGCATTTCCTGGTGCCAAAAAGGTTCTGAGATTTTCACCCAAGGACATCCTAAGTGCCCACAATGCTAGAACCAAGTATTTCTAGTATTCGATACGTCCATCCACGATGTGCCAATGGAGCCACTGCCCTAATGTCGCTAGGGCGTACAATGATCAAGTCACACATATGCAAGATGCATGAGTCACACCGTACAATCATGCAACAATCTCACGTGTACCACGTGATCATATGGGACACTCCGTCTCATAAGAAGTCCCGTAAATGTCTCAGCCCAACGATTTATGCTATGATCAAACATTCCTCATATCAAGCATACGTATGATGCATATGAGCATGAATCATGGAGTTATACTAAGCATGTTATAAAGTGATGAACTATTCTTATAATGCAGATGGGCCTAGACGGCCTACACACAACAAGTATGGGCCTATCAATGGGCCTTAAGGAGAGTTACAATGCAGACATTTAACCAACATTGTACTCACAATGTGGGCATTAAACCATCATTATTCCCTAGGCATAGCCCTTCGTAAACCTCATTACATAAACCATGTTAGGTTCACACATTGCAATGGACCTTAGGTACATCTCATTGGGCCTTAAATACATCAAATGGGCCATATCACATGGGCCTTATATTCATCAAGTGGGCCACATCAATGGGCCGCACCAATGGGCCTTATGTACCTTATAATACATCAAAGTGGGCCTAATCATATAGCCTTACATTCATAACAAGGTGGGCCTCAACAACAACCTCATACACATCAAGGTGGGCCTCACCAACGGGCCATAAATATGACAATTAGGCCACATCACATGGGCCATAAGTGTATACCAAGGTGGGGTCCACTTGAATTATAAATCTTTCTTATTTTTAGCCCCAAGCCCTAAAACAAGCTTTCAAAATGGTTGGACAGATTGGATGCTACACATGCATCGTGGTGGGGGTCCACATGAAGGCCCACCATCATGTATATATTATATATAATATAATATATAATCTATATATAATGTATATAATATATACAATATAATATAATGTATACACACACACACCGCAGTCCCATACGTGGGGTGGGTCCCAATACATGTGGGCCCATTAAATCAAAATTCAACAGTGGAGATTCCTTCTCCACTAAAATGGACGGTCTAGATGACCTCTATTCAAGCTTGAAAAGTAAACCCCATCATGGAATGATATCGATAATCAAGGTGGGCCATCGGCCACATCTTAGGGTCCAAAGTGAGATCCATACCATTGATCAGTAAGCCTCACTTGGCCCATCATAAAAACATAAAAACCTAGCCTATAAGGCACCCACCGTCGATTTTCTTGGTCCGTTAGAATACCGGTCTCCTTGCGCTACACTTTGATGGTGGAAGATGAGGTTTGAATGGCTAGGATAATGGATTTGAGATGGGAAAGTGGGCCACCAACTTCACTTTCTCTCCACGGGAAGGCTTGGACGTGTGCACCTCTTGGCTTGCTTAGAATTTGTGAAGAGAAAGAGAGAGAAAAGGGGTTGTAAGGAGAGGTGATGGATGGGTGAAAGGGTGAGTGATGTGTGATGTGTACTTAACATGTATGGTTGTGTAAGAGAGAGGGTGAGAAAGAGTTGACTTGGTGGTTGCTTGGGGATGGGGTGAAAGGTGATGTGTACTTGACATGAAGTGATTGATTGATGGATTGATTGATTGATTGATGGGACATGTAGAGATTCTCTTAGGATTGTAAACATGCGGCGTTTTCTTCGAAATAAACGTCGGCCCACATCTCCCTGCTAGGGTATCGGATCGGTATACAAGACGTGGCGTTAGAACCGCGGCGACGATGCGGACTCAATTCTACAGGATATGGCTTAGAGTCGTGCCCAAACGTTGATTATACGTCGCAGGTTGCCGAAAATCGACGGGAAGGATCGCGGCAGTCGACGGAACAGTACGGAATAGGATACGGGTCTTATAGTTCTTCCCACCTAATAAAAAATTTCTTCCTCAAAATTTGCACTACCATCACAACTCAACATAACTCATAAGGGAATAGGAAACATAGCATCATATATAATCAAAACACCATACATCATACAGCCAAACATCGAAAAGATGGGGATAACGATCTCGAATCTCCGCCTTGCGCTCCCAAGATGCCTCATCCACACTATGATGGCCCCACTGCACCTTTACCAAGGGAATGACCTTGGTCCGCAGGACTTGCTCCTTTCGATGGAGGATACGAATTGGCTGCTCAATGTAAGAAGCATCTTCACGAACCTCCAACGGCTGCCAATTAATAACAGGCACGATGTCTGACCCACACTTCCTCAACATAGAGATGTGGAAAACATTATGGACGCCAAACAACTGAGATGGCAAGGCAAGCCGATAGGCCATGGCGCCAACCTGCCTGGTGATCTCAAAAGGTCCTATAAATCTCAGGGCAAGCTTGCCCTTGGCTCCAAAATGAACCACACCCTTCATGAGTGAGACCTTGAGATACACATGGTCTCCAACGGCAAACTCCAAGGGATGACACCGACGATCAGCTAACTCTTCTGCTAGCTCTGAGCTGTGTGCATCCTCTGCCTGATGATGTCGATAGCCTCTGATGTCTACTGCACAAGCTCAGGACCTAAAAGACGCCGCTCTCCAACCTCGGTCCAACAACTCGGAGATCTGTACGGTCTGCCATATAATGCCTCAAAAGGAGCCATGCCAATGGTCGCCTGATAGCTGTTGTTGTACGCGAACTCAGTCAATCGCAAGTGCTCGTCCCAACTACCCGAGAAATCAATTGCACAGGCCCGAAGCATATCCTCAAGGATCTGATTGACCCGCTCGGTCTAGCCATCGGTCTGTGGATGATACGCGGTGCTGAGCTGCAAATCAGTCCTCATCGCTCTCTAGAAGCTTCTCCAAAACTGAGACGTGAACCTCGGGTCTTGATCTGAAACGATCTAGACAGGAACACCATGCAGTCTCACGATCTCATCAATAAACATCTTGGCGAGTCGGTCGGTATACCAAGTCTCACGAATCGTAAGAAAATGTGCTGACTTCGTCAGACAGTCTATAACAATGCAGATAGCGTCATGCCCGCGCTGAGTCCTCAGCAAACCCATGACAAAATTAGTAGATATGTGCCCCCACTTCCACATCGGGACACTCAACGGCTGCAATAGACCAGGGGGTCTCTGATGATCAGCCTTGACACGCTGGCACGTGTCACACTCAGCCACAAAACTGGCTATCTGACGCTTCATCCCTGACCAAAAACACTGATGCCTCATATCGCGATACATCTTCGTCGAGCCAGAGTGGATAAAGAACCGCGATGGTGTGCCTTGGTCATAAGATCTCGATGCAACTTAGGAATATCCGGGACACATAATCGGCCTCTGAAGCGAAGTCCACCATTAGAACCAATCTTCCAATCTGTTTGACTCTCAGATGCTGCCTCTGCTTGGTAATCCTGTAACGACTCGTCTATCTATTGAGCCTCGATCACCCGTGTGACAAGAGAGGGTTGAATCGACAGGCTCGATAGCTGAACGATAGATGACTACAGACCAAACTCGAACTCATACTCTGCTATATCCTCGAGCATCTTCTACTCCTGAACCATCATGTGTGCCACTAGGCCTCGTGGCTGACGGCTGAGGGCATCCACCACCACGTTCGCCTTGCCTGGGTGGTACTGGAGATCAAAATCATAGTCCTTCAGGAGCTCCATCCAATGCCTCTGCCTCATGTTTAGCTTGGACTAAGAGAACAGATATTTCAAGCTCTTGTGGTCGGAGAAGAGCTCGAACTTCACCCCATAAAGATAGTGCCTCCACACCTTCAGTGCGAGGACCACTGTTGCCAGCTCCAAATCATGCGTAGGGTAGTTCAGCTCATGGACCTTAAGCTGACGAGAAGCATAAGCCACCGGCTTCCCGTGCTGCATCAGGACAGCACCCAAACCAACTCGCGAGGCATCGGTAAATACAACAAATCCATCACTCCCAGAGGGAAGAGTGAGGACAGGAGCGGAAGTGAGGCAGTCCTTCAGCTCTATAAATGCTTGCTCACAAGCGTCGCTCCACACGAACTCGATACCCTTCCGGGTCAACCTGGTCAACGGGGCTGCAATGTGAGAGAATCCTTCAATAAAACGTCGGTAGTAGCCCGCCAAACCAAGAAAACTGCAGATCTCAGATACGTTCGTGGGCTGGCCCCACTGGCGCATGACATCAATCTCGAGGGGTCCACGGTGACACCCTGCCTCGTCACCACATGACCGAGAAACTTCACCTCCTCCTTCCAGAACTCGCACTTCTCCAGCTTCACGTAAAGTTGGTGTGCATGGAGGGTCTGTAATTTAATATCTAGATGCCGCTTATGCTCCTCACGGGTCCTCGAATATATCAGAATATCGTCGATGAACACCACAACAAACTGATCAAGATACGGACGGAAGATCTCGTTCATCAACTGCATGAACACTGCGGGCGCATTGGTCAGCCCAAAGGACATGACCTGGAACTTAAAATGATCGTAGCGCGTCCTGAAAGGTGTTTTCAGAATATCCTCATCTCGAACCCGACCCTGATGATAACCGGATCGCAAGTCTGTCTTCGAAAAGAACTGCGCCTCTTGCAGCTGATCAAACAAAACATCGATCCTTGGGAGCGGGTACTTGTTCTTGATCGTGACCTTGTTGAGCTCGCGGTAATCTACGCAAAGCCTCAATGAGCCATCCTTCTTCCTCACGAAGAGTACCGGCGCTCCCCAAGGCGAATTGCTCGTACAGATAAAGCCTAACTCGCGTAACTCGTCCAGCTGCTTCTGCAGTTCCCATAACTCCAACGGTGTCATATGAAACGGGGCCTTTGAAATAGGTACGGTACCACGCACAAGATCAATCTAGATCTCAGTGTGCCGATGAGGTGGTAACCCCGGAATCTCTTGGAATACATCGAGAAAACCACAAACGACTGGCAGCTGGTCGATACTCAAAGTAGCTGACTCCTCAACGACACATGATAACAGGCAAGAAAGCCGCTCTCCTCTGAGCTCCGCAACAAACTGGAACTCTGGCATGCCGGGTATACAGAATGTGACTATCCTCGCGGAGCAGTCCAATATAGCGTGGTACTCGGTGAGCCAATCCATACCCAGGATAACATCAAAATTGGACATCGGTAATATGTATAAGTCCGCAGGCAAAAAGATATCCCCAATCAGAACGGTGCAAGACGAGCAAAATTGGTCTAATACTTCAGTCTTCCCTAAGGGCGTCGATATTAACAAACCCTCACGAGCAGACTCCATCGGTAAACTGGTCGATTAATAGAAATCAGCGGCCACAAAGGAATGTGATGCACTAGAGTCAAACAATACATGTGTAATGCATGTAGAAATAGGGAGAGTACCCTCGACGACCCCTCCTAATGACTGAGGGTCCTGCTGGGCAGCATAAAATTTGCCCTCGGCCTGTTGGGGAGGTGCAGGTCCCCTCTAAGGTCCCTGCTGATGCTGCTGCCGCTGTGGCGGCCTGATGTGCTGCCTCGGCTGCTGTGGGGGAGGCCCTGGAGGCAGGTGCTGTGGTCGCTGCTGCTGCTGTGGTGGCTAATGCGGTGTCCTCAGCTACTGTCGCTGTGGATGGGGACACTCGTACACGTGATGTCTTGTCATACCGCACCCAAAGCAAGTACCTGTGAATGGTCCCAAAGGTGGTGCTGGGGGTAGTACTGGGGCTCGGAATGCTGGACAGGTCGTGCGTCGCTGCTGTAAACAATGCTGCTGTGGCTGGGAGCTACTGGAGGGCTCCTCTTCTGATCTCCCCTTAGGTCATGGGCTCTGGCCCAATTTGACTCGTAGATCTGGGCCATCTCCACAATCTGCTCAAAAGTCGAAAGCATGTGTCCGATCACACAATTCCTGAGGGTAGGACGCAAACTGTTCTCAAAATAGCGGGCCTTCTGCCCCTCATCATCAACAAGGTATGTCGCGAATCTCGATAGCGCGACGAAACGTGCCTCATACTAAGACACCGTCATGTCTCCCTGGACCAGAGTCTCAAACTCTAATGCGCGCCGCTATCGCACATGCTCAGGAAAGAATTTTCGGTCAAACCGGTTTACAAAGTCCTCCCAAGTCCACTCAAAATCGGCTGCTACCGATCGGGCGACAGATGCCCACCAATGTTGAGCCTCACCCTGGAGAAGAAATACAGCTAATGGAACTCGCTGCTGGGTCGTACATCTCATGGTGTCAAATATCTTCTCCACCTCGGAGCACCATATCTCCGCTGCAGTTGGGTCAGGCTCGCCCAGGAAACGCGGAGGATCGTGCGGTCGGAAGTCCTTGAGAAGGGCGCTCGCACGCTCCTACTCAGCCTCAGCTAGTGTAACAGTGGGACGCCTGCTCTGCCCCTGAAGAATAGTAGTCATCGCCTGTAGCATTTGTTGTAGCTGAGTGGCACTCACAAGTACGGTCGGATCTGTACTGGCCTCAGGTAAGGGAGCGGCATCCTCGGGCTGGAAAGCAGGAATATCCAGTTGTGGAGCGGGAGTCGCAGGTGGTAGAGCGAGAGTCGCGGGTGGTGGAGTAGGAGTCGTAGGTGGTGGAGCGAGATTCGCTCGGGTTGCTCTTCTGGGCATCATGTCCTACAGGAAGGAACAAGGGCCTATCAGCCTTAAGAATTTTCGAAGGCATAAACGTTAAGGGTCTATGTCGAAAAATCACTAAGTTATTCGGACCCGGAACCTATTCATTCTAAGTTCATAGCAGACATGTGATGTGATCTCAGGTATTCCCAAGTTATGCTCTATTACCAACTTCTGTCACACCCCAAACTCAGAAAACGCGCTCACAAAATTCTCGATCGCTGAATCCGGCGCCAACAGCCTCCGTAGTGCCCCATTCTCGGATCCCGGCACTCGCATGCCAGATTTCGATCCTTGGATCCTACAAGGAGGATTTTCAGTATAATTTTTTTTGTAATGGAGCATAACCAAGTCACAAAACAACATCACCACATATCCACTATATCAAAAACTTTAAGTACAAATGCGGAAAGGGAAATACAAGGTGATCAAAAACTCCAAAATGAATTGATGTGCGCTCTTGCCTCAACGCTGTTGTGATCCAATGCCACCTGCACGCAACGGTCGTGCATAAGCTTACAAAAGCTTAGAGGATGGTCTAAGTGTGTGGCCAAAGTAAGCGTCAAGTGTACAATATCAGAGTAATGCGAAAATACGCGGTAAGTCCATGAATGCTATCAGCTGTACCAAAGCTATGTGATGTAAGGCATGAATGCTATCGGTCATACTAAGACTATGCGATGCGAGGCCTATGTAGCCAAATGTCATATGCGAGATGCAAAGCAAGCATGTCAGTCCTTATCAAGTACACATATCAATATAGTTCCTCTTTGGATATCACCGGGGTCTACTACACCTCATACTGACTGCCTCCTCCCTAGATGCACAGTCAAGCAAGTGGAAGAGACCACACTATCCGCCTGACCAGTAGTTTGCCAATACCTACCCGGCTTGTCGATAGCGGACTCATTTGCGAACTGATCAAATTCAGCCTAGCTTATAGCTCCCTCACTCGGGTGGATAAGGCCACACCCCCTTCCAACCGACCACGACACAGTGGGAGACGCGGCCTACTGGTATTCGACACTCGGGCGCTCGTGTGTCCACTCGGTCTAAACGTTTGAGCATTTCTTGGTGCCAAAAAGGTTCTGAGATTTTCACCCAAGGACATCCTAAGTGCCCACAATGCTAGAACCAAGTATTTCTGGTATCCGATACATCCATCCACGATGTGCCTGTGGAGCCACGGCTCTGATGTCGCTAGGGCGTACAATGATCAAGTCACACATATGCAAGATGCATGAGTCACACCGTACAATCATGCAACAATCTCACGCATACCACGCGATCATATGGGACACTCCGTCTCATAAGAAGTCCCGTAATGTCTCAGCCCAACAATTTATGCTATGATCAAACATTCCTCATATCAAGCATACGTATGATGCATATGAGCATGAATCATGGAGTTATACTAAGTATGTTATAAAGTGATGAACTGTTCTTATAATGCAGATGGGCCTAGACGGCCTACACATAACAAGTATAGGCCTATCACTGGGCCTTAAGGAGAGTTACAATGCAGACATTTAACCAACATTGTACTCACAATGTGGGCATCAAACCATCATTGTTCCCTAGGCATTGCCCGTCGTAAACCTCATTACATAAACCATGTTGGGTTCACACATTGCAATGGACCTTAGGTACATCCCATTGGGCCTTAAATACAACAAATGGGCCATATCACATGGGCCTTATATTCATCAAGTGGGTCACATCAATGGGCCGCACCAATGGGCCCTATGTACATTGCAATGGGCCGTAACCCATGGGCCTTATAATACATCAAAGTGGGCCTGATCATATGGGCCTTACATTCATAACAAGGTGGGCCTCAACAACGGCCTCATACACATCAAGGTGGGACTCACCAACGGGCCATAAATATGACAATTGGGCCACATCACATGGGCCATAAGTGTATACCAAGTTGGGGTCCACTTGAATTATAGATCTATCTTATTTTTAGCCTCAAGCCCTAAAACAAGCTTTCAAAATGGTTGGACAGATTGGATGCAACACATGCATCATGGTGGGGGTCCACATGAAGGCCCAGCATCATGTATATATTATATATAATCTATATATAAGATATACAATATAATACAATGTATATAATATAATGTATATACACACACACACACACACCGCAGTCCCATACGTGGGGTGGGTCCCAATACATGTGGGCCCATTAAATCAAAATTCAATAGTGGAGATTCCTTCTCCACTAAAATGGACGGTCTAGATGACCTCTATTCAAGCTAGAAAAGTAAACATCATGATGGGGTCCATGGAGAATGGCCCCATCATGGAATGATATCGATAATCAAGGTGGGCCATCGGCCACATCTTAGGGTCCAAAGTGAGATTCATACCATTGATCGATAGGCCTCACTTGGCCCATCATAAAAACATAAAAACCTAACCTATAAGGCACCCACCGTCGATTTTCTTGGTCCGTTGGAACGCCGGTCTCCTTGCGCTACACTTTGATGGTGGAAGATGAGGTTTGAATGGCTAGGATAATGGATTTGGGATGGGAAAGTGGGCCACTAACTTCACTTTCTCTCCATGGGAAGGCTTGGACTTGTGCACCTCTTGGCTTGCTTGGAATTTGTGAAGAGAAAGAGAGAGAAAAGGGGTTATAAGGAGAGGTGATGGATGGGTGAAAGGGTGAGTGATGTGTGATGTGTACTTAACATGTATGGTTGTGTAAGAGAGAGGGTGAGAAAGAGTTGACTTGGTGGTTGCTTAGGGATAGGGTGAAAGGTAATGTGTACTTGACATGAAGTGATTGATTGATGGATTGATTGATTGATTAATGGGACATGTTATAGAGATTCTCTTAGGATTGCAAATGCGCGGCGTATTCTTCAAAATAAACATCGGCCCACATTTCCTTACTAGGGTATCGAATCGGTATGCAAGACGCGGCGTTAGAACCGCGGCGATGGTGCGGTCGCAATGGTACAAGTCTCAGATTAAGCTGACTCAATTCTACAGGATACGGCTTAGAGTCGCGCGCAAATGTTGATTATACGTCGCAGGTTACCAGAATTCGACAAGAAGGATCGCGGCAGTCGACAGAATAGTACGAACTAGGATACGGATCTTACACATGCAATGTGACCCACTTAACCTTTAAAGTTAGTTAGAGAATTAAGTACATAGTGGTTGATTTACCATGAGGACAATTCTGCCTAGAAGTAGGCCCTACAATCTTAATTTAAAATAATAATAATAACAACAATAACAATAATAATAATAATAGATAGATAAACAAAAAGACAAATAAATAACATTGTATAGGTGATAATAATAGTGATAATAATTAAATAATAATAATATAAAATCATGAGACAGATAGTCCTAATAACCTACAGAGCGGGACCCACAACATGATGCACACATAGGTGAAAATAATAATAATAATAATAATAATAATAATAATAAAGAAATAAATAATGATAGTGGTAAGTAGTAATAATATTAATATTAATATTAATATATTGTTAGCAATATATTATAAGAGTCTTACAAATGATCCACTGGGACTTTTTAACCATTGACGTTCAAACTCGGGATGACCTGATCGTCGGATCGACTTGGATCCATAATTGGGACCCAAATCAAGTCGTGGGCCCCACCTAGGCATTTTATCGTCCAAATCTCTGATCATGGATCCTGCTTAGGACCTCCAAGTGAAATAGGCGGAGTGGATTTGTTGAAAGACATCACGGTGGGCCCCATGCACATGGTGCGTGTGTACAACTGGTGCACACTCGCTGTGCACCGGACTTGTCAGTCCGGTCAAGCACTGCTGACCCGACGAATGCCAAAAAAAGGAGGATTCTCTCTCCCGCTACTCCTGCCTGCGGGCGTTTTTAAAAAACGGAGGGTGTCCATTTGCTGCGAATGTGGCCCACCATTGTGCCCACGTGCACGATCTGAACCGTCCATCTGATTTAGGAAGTGGGCTCTAGCAAAACCCAACTGTCATAACAGGTTTTCATGTACGTATGGGTACACGTTTCTTGACACAAACAGGGTCTGCAAGCACAACATTTTTGAAAACGGAAACTGTCTTCCTTGCCAGCTTGGAAATCCGCGTGATCTCTCCCCTTTTCAATCCTAGCAGTCCATGGGGAGTCAATCCTGACCGTTGAAAACGGCAGGCGCTGTTGCCAGCTATCCAGTCGAGCAACAAGATATTTCCAACGAAGAGAGAGAGAGAGTGGAAACCCTGGATTTGATCCACACCGCTCTCTCTCAATCCAACGGCTCTAGGATGTTAGGGGGAGCGGATAAAATTAGGAGGATTGAGCAGCAATGGGATCCAAATCCATTCCCTGTAGCCGCATGGCCATTTCCTTCTTCGTTCGAACCCACCACCTAAAGCTTGACGAAGCTTCAAAAACCCATGGCCGCAAGCTTTTATGAAGCTATTCAGACCATCTAAAATGATCAGAGCTCCGAGATCCATCTCAAAGTCGAAGATGCCATTGAAGCTCGAGCTTCTTCCTCGTTCAAGCGACGCCAGTTTGGTTCGGGTTGGACCTGTTTGGTTGAGCCCAAACTTCGTGAAAGTCTAGGAAGAAGAGAGGGAGAGAGAGAGAGAGAGAGAGAGAGAGAGAGAGAGAGAGAGAGAGAGGGAGAGGGAAATAGAAGGAAGAAGGAAAAAGAAAAGAAGAAGCGGACAGCTGCTGCCCGCTGCCATGATCGTCCAGCCTCCTTCCCTGTTCGAGCCTCGCCGTGCCGAACTAAGTTGGGGGGTTTCTGTTTGACCTCCTGTTACACCAGCTCGAGTCGGGATGACTCATTCCAGGCATTGCTGGAAGCAAACAACAGCAAGGAAGAAGAAAATAGAGGAGAGAGAGAGTCGAGTTGGTGGCAGTTGCACCAACCCATCTCGGTCGAGTCTGGCACGACTCAGGTGCTGGCTCGGTCCAGGTTTGCTGGTCGGTGCAAAGACGGAGTGTGTGAGAGAGAGAGAGAGAGAGAGAGAGAGAGAGAGAGAGAGAGAGAGGACAGAAGAAAGAGAAGAAGATTGAGAGGTGGAGCACTGCCGAGTTGACTCGGCTGAAGCTTGTCGAGTTAGGATAAGTTGAGGCAGCGTCCATTGCAGGACCAGCTAGGAGGAGAAAGAAAATAGAAAGAGGGAAGAAGAGAGTAGGAAATGGTGGCTGCCGGGTTGAGCTCAAACCCAGCCGAGTCGTCGGGCTGAGTCATGTGAGTCGGGGTTGATCCAGGTGCTGTCGATCTTGTCCAGCCATATTTTGCTAAATGGAGGGATTGTTTAGTTTCAAAAGCCATTGTCATAGGTTCGAGTCTTCGAATCTGAATGAGTCGGATTGCGCCAAGAAATTCAAGTGAGTTGATTCTAAGTCATGGTTTAAAAGATTAGTAGAATCGCATTACCATCATCATCATGTTTATTATTATTATCATGGCTTGTTAATAAATTATCTATACTAATACTAGTTATTGTAGACAAAATATATATATATATATATATATATATATATATATATATATATATATATATATATATATATATATATATATATCATTATTAAATACTTGTGTTTTGTTTAGTAACTCTTAAATATTATCATAAATAACATATCATAATATTAATTATCATTATTAGTGTTACTATAACTGTTGCAATTACTAAATGTGGTTAACCATTGCTAGGTTAATTGGGCTAGTATTAGTTATTATAGATATTGGATATTAACATTTATCATGCTATTCCTATTTTGTCATTAGTAGGTTATTTATTTTAAGAATAATATTATTAGTATTAATAGGCAATCATTACTTATCTCTACTTAAATTTAATATTATTATAAACTAATTATAGGAGTTAAATTTCAAACTCTAAACCAAAGTATAAGATTAGATTAATGGATAAAATCCTAAACCTAGGTAAATCCAAACCCTAGGTTATATTAATATTGACCATAAATATCTTGTAAAAATTCGATCTCACGTATAACTTCACAATCCATGGTAGGATTCAATTCTAAGGATGCACGCACTTCCTAGCAACATCGGTTGGCGATTCAAAGTATAAGATAATGATTTTTTCCCCTTAAGTTTTCCATTTCCAAATTAGTTTAAGTAATAGTCTTTTTTAAGAATCACATTTGTTATCTCATAGCATGCGACCTCTTATAAATTCTTAATACATGATTTATATCTGATCACTTACAGTTGATAATTGTGAATCATGAGTACATGCGATAGTTACTTACATGATATCTCTCATTTTAATTTATAGTTCACATCATGACTTATTGTGATTATTATGCTTAACATATGTCTGTCATGCTATACCTGTATGTCTTCACATGAATTGTTGCAAGTCACTATGGATCTATATTCACTACACTTACTAGTGGGTAAGCCTTCTTGTGTATGTGAACCCATACTTAGGATGTAACAAGAAGGAGTGTGAAATGGAATGGACCCTCGATTGGAGGTTATGTGGGACATGGAATATTAATGTGGGATTTACCATCCATTGGTCATAAGGCTTGAGTGGCCTAGGAATAACCTCTTTAACTGCCCTGATTTAATCTTTTCTGACCCCTTTGTCGTTTCAATTTAATGTACCGAGCACCCTTTTACTACTACGATTTAAGGTCTGTCCCATGTTTTGGTGATTGCCTGCGTGCCTTCGATGGCCTATACCATGCAATGGTTATCCCTACTTATTGAATTTGATTGGCCACTGGTCGATGGGCATCCATTAAGCATCCTAAGATGGGAGGACCTCATGAGCCGGGGATAGTAGTCATGGGACACTATGCCCGAGCTGTCAGCCTGCATTGGCTGATGAACCCCCCGTAGTGACCTTTAATCTTATTAAACTGGCTGGTTGTAAATGGAATAATAACGGGTGGGTTAATCATGCATTCATAGCATTCGAGCAATGACGGGTGACTAACTCTAGATGTTGTAGCACGTGCCTAATAAGATTTAGTTGGGGTATCGTTTCATTAGCTCCCAGATCATTGACTATCGACCCACTCTCAGTGAGTTTGACACTACGCATGTACTATGTACTCTTGCTGGTGATCGGCCACATTGCATGGGCTTTGCCCAAAAGCCAACTGGATGAGCAACCCCAGGTCGATATGCATTCACGCATCCATGCATTTAAGAAGATTTCATCATGTATTGTTTTGAATGTCTTGTTGTTTTTAACTATGCTTAGCTAAGGCGGTGGCGAGTAATCTTGAGGGGAATTCACACTGAGTTGATCACTCATCCATCAAATATATAACCGTACAGGTAGCACAGGTGGCTTAAATGATATTAAGGTTTAACCTGATGAGGAGCCGGGTACAAGTGTTAGGGATGTATGGTTGTATTGTCAAGAAAAGTTGCGCGATCTTGCGGCTCGGGATTACGTGCATTTATTACTTCCCTTGTGTAAATTATGAAATTTTTGTAATTGTTATTATATGAGGCATTGGTTTGTATTAGTCATTATAGGTGGCCTTTTATATATTCTAAATGTAAATGCAAATTTTCATTTATGCTTACTTGTCCATTCTATGCTAATCTATTAACTCTGAAAGTTTTAAATATATATATACATGGAATTTGGTTCTCTATAGGTTAACACTCGGGTTTTTGGGAAACGAGTCATATACTCGAGTCCTAAAAACACGGGGCATTACTGTAAGTGCTATGGTCTCATGCTCCTTTGGTTGTCAAATTTTTTTGTGCCAAAACTCGATCTGTGTCTTGTATTTGTATGATGATATACATATGTTCAAGACATTGTTCAAGACATTGCATCAACTCTATAAAGACATTGCTTTTGTCAAGAACGACGAACTACTTTAAGCCAAGTTAAGCCATGTACTTTATGAACTTCTGTAAACATCAATGTTCAGAGCTACATCGATAAACACTTCAAGACTCAAGTACATTTTAAGACTCAAGTGCAACTCAAGATGAAGTTTAATTTCAGACTTTAGAAGATCTCAAGATCAAGCTACATCAAGTAGAGATCTCAAGCTTCATAAGATTTAAAGGTCAACCATTATCTGAAAAGAATGAAGTTCAATGTTCATACTTAATGATCCAGGTATGATAGACCTTAGATTGACCTTAGGGTAGGTCGTTTTGGTTACATAATTCAAGATAAATCTTTATAGATGATTTTGGTCTGTTCTAAGACTAGTCCTGGACCTTGTTCGACTAGTCCTAGCACTGGTTTGACCAGTCCAAGAAATTCCTCGTCCAGTCCTAAGTTGTTGAAGTTTTTCAGAATTTTTTGGTTAAGCTTCGACTAGTCCTGAGAACTGGCCGACCGGTCGTAGGAGGGTCACGACTCGACCTTCGACCGGTCATGTATCTACGACTCGAACTATAGCGTGCAAATCATGTTTCCTATGACCAGTCTTGGGTCAGCTACAACCAGTCGTAGGTAGTCCACGACTAGTCGTAGAACGGTTTTTTAAGATCGCACTTAAAATTTCAAAATGTCGTTGTTGCTACGACCAGTCGAAGCTTTCTCAAGACTAGTCGTAAACATGATTTCTGCAACTATAAATTAAATACAAATCTCAGAGTTTTAGAACTCACTTCAAGAAAATCAAAGCTCCATTCTGAGATAAGTTAGTGTTCATTTTAAGCTACATTGTGCATAATTAATATTCTCTTTTTATTAGCTTGTTTATTTGATTTTATTCCTATATTTCAATCTTATTTGAAAGAGGAATTGTTGTATTCCTTCTTCTTGGAATCAAAATCAAATATAACTACGCCCATTTGATTTAATTTAAAATCAATTAGAACTTAGAACCATTTTAAGTGAGTATTGGACATTGAACGTTGATTCGAACTTATACTCCGATTGGTTCTTCCAGGTTGCTATGAAAGGAGAAATCCAAGTATTTTACGTTTATGTAAAATTTCTATTCTTTTGGTTTTTGTTTGAGATTCGCTAGAATAATCTCATTGTGTGGTTATCTGAGGAGAGCCAGAAAACTCAGATAGTGTGGGTTTTTGGATTGTGTAAGCCCAAGTTAAAAAGACACAATTGTAAAGGTTTTAGGTGAACCTGTGAAACCTATTTTGTTAGTGAACACTAATATCCCCTGTGTGAGGATATTAGGAGTGGAGTAGCATTTTGTGTGACTGTTGTTAAACAGTTGGTGTACACAAGCGAACCACTATAAATCTTTGTCTTGTGGTTTGAATGCTTGCTTAAGTTTTATATCTTTTATCATTCAGATTTGTGGAATGTATGTGTGGATGTGAATGTTGTAAAATTTACATTTCAAAGCACAGTGGGAATGTTGTAATAATTTAGATTTAAATTCCTGCAATTTATTTCAATTCCTTGCTATTTATTTATTCCTCTCCGGTTTGAGTTTTTGATACAAAGGACGTTCTAGAAATAATGTTGTCCTACCATAAACCCTTGGTTTTTATGGTGTAAGGTTATCTTTAGAACTGAATTTGTATCAACCTCTCAATTCTTGTTTATTGAGGTTGCTTTTATTTCAGTATTGTGAATTGATTTATTTTATTTAGCTATCATATTCTTTTATTCCGCTGTTAAAGTTTTATTTTGGCATCATCCTATTCACCCCCCCCCCCCCCCTTTAGGACATATAACTAGGTCATTTCAAGTGGTATCAGAGCCTAATAGCTCGCTTTTATTGCTTTTTATTTGGATTTATTTCCTGAGCTAACGATCTAAGCTATTTAAAAGATGTCAAATTTTGATAGCCTATCAGTCAATAGGCCTCCACCCTTTGATGGCTCCAACCATGCCTATTGAAAAGCCAGGATGAGGATCTTCCTCAAATCAATGGATGAGTGTGTGTGGCAAGCCACAATGACTGAATGGAACCTACCTACCACTGAAGTGACTGGTATCGATGGTTCAAAATCAGTGAGAGTAACACCGTATTTCTCATGGACTACTCTTCAGAAAAATGAGAGTAGTGTCAATGCAAAAGTACTAAATGCAATCACTTGCGCATTATCACCAGATGAGTTCAAAAGAATTATATCCTGTGATATCGCAAAGCAAGCTTGGGATATTTTAGAAATGACACACGAGGCTACATCAATTGTCAAGAAATCTAAGGTCCAACTCCTTACAACCAAATTTGAGGAAATTCTTATGGAGGAAAATGAAATGTTTATGGACTTTTACACAAGATTAAATGACATTGTAAACTCAATGTGGGGTCTTGGCGATAAAATCTCAGAAAGTAAAGTGTGTACAAAGATACTACGCTCACTTCCTAAACGGTTCAACTCTAAGGTAACCGTGATCCACGAACTTCGTGATACGGACAATATGAGGGTAGAAGAACTAGTTGGTTCTTTACAAACCTATGAGTTAAACTTTAAAGCTCCTAAAATTAAATCTATCATTCTTAAATCTTCTAAATGTATTTCTCAATAAAACTCTGATTCTGAAGATGATATGGCTCTTTTAGCGTAAAAGTTTTACAAGATTTTCAAGAGTAGAAAGAGGGTTGATTTTCAAAAATCAAATGATAAAAAAAGATCTAAACCTAAGTCTAAAACTTGAAAGTCTTTGAAAGATAGTCAATTCACAACTGCCAAGAATATGGGCATTTAGCAAACAAATGTTCTAAAAAAGACAAACCCAAAAAGAAAGGTATGTTGGCTACTTGGGATGAATCGTTTGATTCTGAAGCTTCTTCTGAATCAGAAGATTCTGAAACTGATTCGGGCAGTGAAGTTAAAGCCCTTATGACTCTAGCCAAATTCATTTTTTCAGATCATGATGATTCAACTAGCGAAGAAAATTTGAATAGTGATTATGAAAATGAAGATGATCTTCAAGACGCTTACAATGCCTTATACAAGGAAAGTTGTAAAATTGTTGTTAAACTTAAACTTCAAAAAGAAAAGTTTTTTAAACTCAAAGAATATTTTGAATCTCTTATTTTAGAAAAATCCCAAACTTCAGATTGTTTTGAAAAATCAAAATGCGATTTAGAATTCAAAACCTTCCTGATTAAAAATCAAAAATCTGAAAATGAGAAACTTAAAAAAGAAGTATCTTCTCTTCTAAGTTTAAAGGATACATGGAGGTATACCCAAGGAGATCCAAAGTTAGAAAAACTTTTATCCATATCTAGAAAATGTGGCGACAGATCCGGGTTGGGCTACGATAAAAAATGTTCCTCCTAAACAAAAGTATACTCCTCCTAAGGTTGTGAAAGGAGAGTCCTCTAACTCAAAAGGGAAAAATACTAGTCAAGATTTTTCTAAAAATACAAAAGCTTTTCAAAAACCTAAAAGCAGCTATGTCAACTTCAAAAATCAGAACAGAAACCCACTAGATGAAAAGATAGTTAATTTACTCAAGGAGCTCTTAAAATCTAACTCAGTAGGTCATTCTTATAACAACAGACAGAAGAAGACCAACTATATTCCCAAACCCAAAACAATTCTAAAATGGGTTCCTAAGGTTGCCTGCTTGGTTGCCCACACCGCTTTCAAAGCTACAAGCCATTCAAAGTGGTACCTAGATAGTGGATGCTCCAAGTATATGACAGGCGACAAGGCTTTATTCACCGATCTTAAAGGTATGACTGATGAGTCAGTTACTTTTGGTGATGGAAGCAATTGCAAGATAATTAGCCAAAGTACGGTTCAACTCTATAATATTTTCTTATTTAAGAACGTTTTATATGTTGAGGGGTTAAAACATAACCTGTTAAGCATATCCCAAATATGCGATAACAACCATAGTGTGAAATTTTCCAATCAAGGTTGTGAAATCATAATAAAAAAGGGTTCTGTAATATTAACTGGTCACAGAACTGCTGAAAATTTCTATATTGTAATCGATGGTAGCTCATCTAATCAACAGTGCTACATGGTCCATACCGATGAGATAGAATTATGGCATAAACCCCTTGGACATGTACACTACCGTAATTTGTACAGATTAAGCAAAGGAGAACTAATTAGAGGTCTACCAAAGATGTAAAAAGTAGGTAAAATATGTGGTGAATGCTAGTATGGTAAACAAACTAGGAGCTCTCACAAAAAGGTAAACTTCAATGCCACATCAAGACCACTCGAGCTGCTCCACATGGATCTTGTAGGACCAACCAGAACGGAGAGTCGAGGTGGCAAAAAATACATCTTGGTTATCGTAGATGAATATACCAGATTCACTTGCGTTATGTTTTTAAGGGACAAATAAAAAACCCTTGATGAAGTGAAAAAGATCATCAAACGAATCCAAATTGAAAAAGGTTCTCGTGTCAGTAAGATCCGTAGTGATTATGGATCTGAGTTCGAAAATAGCAGTTTTGAAAAGTTCTATAACGATCAGGGAATATCGCATGAATTCTCTGCGCCCAAAACACCACAACAAAATGAAATTGTGGAAAGGAAAAATAGAGTGCTTCAAGAAATGAAAAACGTAATGTTAAATAGTATGAAGCTCCCTAGAAATCTTTGGGCTGAAGTAGTGAATACCGCCTGCTATATTATTAATCGGGTTTATACTTGTAAATCTAATAATAAAATGGCTTACGAACTTTGGTTTGATAAGAAGCCTACTGTCAAATACTTTCGAGTTTTTGGCAGCAAGTGTTATATTTTACGTGACCGTGAAAATTTAGAAAAGTTTGACACTAAGAGTGATGAAGGGATCTTTTTAGAATACTCTTTAAATAGTCATGCATATCGTGTACTGAACGACAGGACCGGTGTGATTCAAGAGTCCATTAATGTGGTCATTGATGATCAATTGAATACACCTGCCCCTAGTCCAGATTATGATAAAGTTCTTTTAATTAACAAACCTAATACTTCATCAAATCAAGTTAATTCTGAATTAAGGACTATTAAAGATCATTCAAATACTCAGATTCTTGGAAACCCTCTCACTAGTGTGCACACTCATAGACAATAAAAGACATATGTAACTACGTGTGTTTTACATCCCAAATTGAACCGGCTAACGTAAAAGAAGCTCTTTCTGATGAAAACTGGATAGTTGCCATGCAGGAAGAACTTAATCAATTTATTCGTAATGATATCTGGTATCTCGTTCCTAGACCTAAAGATAAACACATTATAGGAACAAAGTGGATTTTCAAAAATAAGTTTGCTGAACTTGGAAATATAACTGGAAACAAGGCAAGACTGATTATACAAGGGTACACTCAAATTGAAGGCATCGATTACGATGAAACCTTTGCCCCGGTTGCTCGCCTTGAATCAATCAGACTTTTTATATCCATTGCATGCTATAGAAAATTTAAGATTTATCAAATGGATGTAAAGAGTTCTTTTTTGAATGGCGATTTACATGAAGAGGTATATGTTAAACAACCTACAGGGTTTGAAGACTCTAAGTTTACTGATCATATATACCATCTTAAAAAGGCTCTCTATGCTCTAAAACAAGCTCCCAAAGCATGGTATGAGAAATTGACTAAGTTTTTACTCAGTCATAATTTTCAAATGGGCAGTGTCGATAAGACGCTTTTTGTTAAGAAACACAATAATGATGTTTTAATGGTTCAGATCTATGTTGATGATATTATTTATAGATCAACTAGTACTAACATGACTATTGAGTTCGCAGATTTAATGAAATCTAAGTTCGATATGAGCATGGTTGGGGAATTATATTATTTCCTAGGGTTGCAAGTAAAACAATAACCTGATGGAATTTTAATTTCTCAAACCAAGTATGCTTTGAACTTGATTAAAAGGTTCGGATTTGAGAATGGTAAGAATTTTGATACTCCCATGAGTACATCTTTAAGACTCTCAAAAGACTCTATAGGTAAAGATGTAGATCCTAAATTGTATCGTAGCATGATTGGCAGTTTGCTTTATTTAACTACTAGTAGACCTGATATAGCTTTCAGTGTTGGTATTTGTGCTAGATATCAGTCTAATACTAAAGAATCTCATTTAACTGTTGCTAAGAGGATTATTAGATATATTGCAAGTTCTGTGCATTTGGGTCTTTGGTATCCATATGATACTAGTGTCCAGTTGGCTGGGTACTCAGATGCTGATTGAGCTGGTAATATTGATGATTAAAAATCAACCAGTGGTGGTTGTTTTTATATTGAAAATTGCTTGGTTTCTTAGTTTAGTAAGGAGCAAAGTTCTATATCGCTCTCAACTGCTGAGGCTAAATACATTGCAGCTGGAAATGCATGTACTCAGCTTGTTTGGATAAAACGTATGTTAAGCGATTATGGAATTACATAGGACTCAATGGTTTTATATTGTAATAATTTTAGTGCAATAAATATTTCTAGAAACCCAATCCAGCATTCACATACCAAGCACATTGACATTAGGTATCATTACATTCGTGAATTAGTGGAAGAAAAAATATCTTTAGAATATATTCCTACCGATACTCAACTTGTAGATATTTTCACTAAACCGCTTGACAAAAGTAGGTTTAATAAATTAAAGTTTGATCTTGGTATGTGCAATTTAAATTGAATATTCTTACATTATTGTATCATATTATATATATATATATATATATATATATATATATATATATATATTTATCTTTTTGGTTGAATTTTAAAATTAGTTGTAAAATGCAATTTTTGGCTGTTACTCGACCAGTCATGAGTATACACGACCAGTCTTAGTACGACCGGTCGTGTATATCCACGACCAGTCATGGAACTCGTGAAATCACTTTAAATTGGGGAAAAGCTTCTTCTTCTTCATTTCCATTTCACTCTCTAACGAGCCTAAGCCCGACCGGTCGAACCCACCATCATTTTCCTTTAAGGTTAGTGGTTCTCTTGCATTTTTCTTGTAGAATCTTGTATCTCATTTTTCACTCTTGTGCACTTTATTTGGTCATTCAGTACAAGATTGGGGTTTTTCTTTTCAAAAATCTGATCTATCAAAACTCATTCCATATTTTTTTAATCTAGTTGTTTTCTTGTATCTGGTATTGCAAATGGATCCCAAAGGGAAAAAGAAATCTTCCCGTGGTCCATCTTCTTCTAAATCAACTCCTATCACACAACGCCATCTTCAGTCTCCCGAAAATGATCCATCCGATGTATGGGATTTACGTATGCGCAATGTCATCGTTGAACGTCCAGTTGATCTTAACCACATTACTCAATTTGGTATCCTACCTCTACTCTAATCTATAGGTTGAGATAATATCTTACATTGGGGTGGGCCTGCATATCAGTCTATTGCTCAATCCATGTTAGCATGCATCGCCGATTTTTCATATGAGAATTTAACGTTTAAAATTGATACTAGAGAAGGTCAATTTGAAGTAGATCGACATTTAATAGCTGGTCTCATGGAAATCCCTGTTAATGATGAGGGTATTCCCATCTATACATTATCTGAAAAATCCTCTGAATCAGAAAAACAGATGCTCACTAGAGATTTATGTAATATGGAAGTGCAATGGACCCATAAAGGAAATGCGCTCCCCTTAAGGTATTTGTTACCTAGATACAGGGTTCTTCATAGAATCTTTATCTCAAATCTATATCCACGGTCTGGTAACAAAACAGAAGTAACTGTCTTTATGGTTCGTATTTTGCATTATGTCATTATTGGTGTAAAGATCTGTCTACCTTCTTTAATTTGTCATTCCATCATTCAGTTTCAAATCCATCCTGGTCATAGTGATCTTCCATTTGCCTATCTTATGACTGTTTTAGCTACTCACATGCTCGTGGCTATGCCTGTTGGAGAGGCCCCTATTCATCATCTTATTTTTAACAATACAAATATTAATAAGATGAAATTGGGATTGGCTCCTGGCCAAGTGGATGTTGGTGGTAGTGGTACTGAAGCTGGGAATGAAGCGGAAGATGTTGGCAATCTTCCTGATGATGTAGATATAAATGATATTTTTAATAAACTAGAATCTGACTCTAGTAATGATCCAAATTATCAGCCTTCTGGCTTTGATGAGAGGTTGCATTCTCTACAGGAAGAGGTGGCTCAAATTCATGTAACCCAAGCAACTCAATTTGTTTATATGCGGCGCCTTACTAAGGGTTTACACAAAATAGATCCATCTAATCCTGCTCCATCTTCTGGATCTAACTAAAAGTTTCTATCTGCTGGTTTGTAATAACTTTAATACTATTCTGCACTTGCTAAATTTGTAAGACTATTTTTATTTGTCTTTAGACTTGACTAGCCCATGATCTATGGATTTATGCACCTTATTTCATATCTTGGATACTTTACTCTCCTGTTTATTATTCTTATTCATTTGTTCTTCCTTTGTCATTTTGTGACAAAAAGGGGGAAAAGGCTTGTGTTATTGCTTATCGATTGATAATGGATTGCTATTGCTTTGAGTAGCCTTTTGAGTAGCGTTTTCTTTGTGATATCTGTGAGTGCTGATACTCAAGAGGAGTAAGTATAGATGTATGTGTGTGCTAGTTTGTCTGCTAAAACTAGTGCATGATTCTTTGTTGAAAACTGGTGCATGATTCTTTATTGAACATGTTGTGCGTATCTTTCTTTTTTTTGACTGTGTTTTGTCACAAATTTGACAAAGGGGGAGATTGTAAGTGCTATGGTCTCATGCTCCTTTGGTTGTCAAATTTTATTGTGCCAAAACTCTATATGTGTCTTGTGTTTGTATGATGATATACATATGTTCAAGACATTGTTCAAGACATCGCATCGACTCTATAAAGACATTGCTTCTATCAAGAATGATGTACTTCAAGCCAAGTCAAGCCATGTACTTTGTCAACTTCTGTAAACATCAATATTCAGAGCTACATCGATAAACACTTCAAAACTCAAGTACATTTCAAGACTCAAGTGCAACTCAAGATGAAGTTTAATTTTAAGCTTTAGAAGATCTCAAGATCAAGCTACATCAAGTAGAGATCTCAAGCTTCATAAGGTTCAAAGGCCAACCATTATCTGAAAAGAATGAAGTATAATGTTCATAATGATCCAGGTATGATAGACCTTAGATTGACCTTAGGATAGGTCATTTTGGTTACATAATTCAAGATAAATCTTTATAAATGATTTTGGTCTGTTTTAATACTAGTCCTGGACCTTGTTCGATTAGTCCTAGCACTGGTTCAACCAGTCCAAGAAATTTCTCGTCCAGTCCTAAGTTGTTTAAGTTTTTCAAAATTTTTTGGTTAAGCTTCGACCAGTCCTGAGAACTGGTCGACCGGTCGTAAGAGGGTCACGACTCGAACTACAGCGTACAAATCATGTTTCCTATGATCAGTCCTGGATCAGCTATGACTAGTCATAGGTGGTCCACGACCAGTCGTAGAATCCCTACGACTAGTCGTAGAACGGTTTTTTAAGATCGCGCTTAAAATTTCAAAATGTCATTGTTGCTATGACCAGTCGAAGCTTTCTCAAGACCAGTTGTAGACGTGATTTCTGCAACTATAAATTGAACATGAATCTCAGAGTTTTAGAGCTCACTTCAAGAAAATCAAAGCTCCATTCTGAGATAAGTTAGTGTTCATTTTAAGCTACGTTGTGCATAATTAATATTCTCTTTTTGTTAGCTTGTTTATTTGATTTTATTCCTATATTCCAATCTTATTTGAAAAGAGGAATTGTTGTATTCCTTCTTCTTGGAATCAAAATCAAATATAGCTATGTCCATTTGATTTAATTTAAAATCAATTAGAACTTAGAACCATTTTAAGTGAGTATTGGATATTGAACGTTGATTTGAACTTCTACTCCGATTGGTTCTTCCGGGTTGCTACGAAAGGAGAAATCCAGGTATTTTACGTATATGTAAAATTTCTATTCTTTTGGTTTTTGTTTGAGATTCACTAGAAAAATCTCATTGTGTGGTTATCTGAGGAGAGCCAGAAAACTCAGATAGTGTGGGTTTTTGGATTTTGTAAGCCCAAGTTAAAAGGACACAATTGTGAAGGTTTTAAGTGAACCTGTGAAACCTATTTTGTTAGTGAACGCTAATATCCCCTGTGGGAGGATATTGGGAGTGGAGTAGCATTCTGTGTGGCTGTTGTTGAACAGTTTGTGTACACACAGGCGAGCCACTATAATTCTTTGTCTTGTTGTTTGAATACTTGCTTAAGTTTTATATCTTTTATCATTCAGATTTGTGGAATGTATGTGTGGATGTGAATATTGTAAAATTTACATTTCAAAACACAGTGGGAATGTTGTAATAATTTAGATTTAAATTCCTGCAATTTATTTCAATTCCTTGCTATTTATTTATTCCTATCCGGTTTGAGTTTTTCATACAAAGGACGTTCTAGAAATAAGGTTGTCCTTCCATAAACCCTTGGTTTTTATGGTGTAAGGTATCCTTAGAACTGAATTCGTATCAACCTCTCAATTCTTGTTTATTGAGGTTGCTTTTATTTCAGTATTGTGAATTGATTTATTTTATTTGGCTATCATATTCTTTTATCCTGCTGTTAAAGTTTTATTTTGGCATCGTCCTATTCACCCCCCCCCCCCCCCCTCTAGGACATATAGCTAGGCCATTTCAGTTACACCAAGCCTTCAACGAGATGGGGGTTAGTCGATCCCTACTTTGACCTATCAAAACCCCCTTACTCAGTTTTTCAGGTGGACAGGTCATACCTGAAGGAGCAATCCAGTTCCCACTCACAGCCAGGGATGGACAAAATCAAGTCACTAAAATGATTGACTTTCTTGTAGTTGACCATCCTTCGATCTACAATGCAATACTTGGACGACCATCCCTAAATGCCTTGAAAGCGGTAATCTCCACCTACCATCTGGCCATGAAGTTCCCAACCGAATGAGACATTAGAATGGTGAAGGGCGATCAACACGACGCTCGGTAGTGCTATGCAATGGCACTACGGACCCCAGACCAAGCTATGGCTATTACTTACCTGGACCCACGTGAAGAATCCAAGGAAAGAGGTCTTCCTGTGGAATACCTCATTTAGATCCCGCTCGATGAATCCGACCTATCCAAAACCATCCAAATTGGGTCGTCTCTGACCGTATCCTTACGAGATAACTTGACTACCCTCCTCCAATGTAATGCAGACATCTTCGCGTGGTCTCACAAAGACATGCCCGGCATCAACCCCAAGGTCATTAAACACCGACTGAACATCGACCCCACTCATCGACCAGTTCAACAGAAGCGACGTACGCTTAGTCCCGAATGATATGATGTGATCGGAGAAGAAGTTGACAAACTCCTCAAGGCCAGCTTCATTGAGGAAGTATACTATCCAGACTGGATAGCTAACATTGTCTTAGTGAAAAAGCTAATGGGAAATGGCGGGTCTGTGTAGACTATATGGACCTAAACAAAGCCTGTCCTAAAAATAGCTTTTCTCTCCCTCGGATTGACCAACTGGTCCATAGCATGGCAAGACATGAATTGTTAAGTTTCATGGATGTGTATTCTGGCTATAATCAAATTGTAATGCATCCGAATGATAAAACAAAAACCGCCTTTATCACCGACAAAGGTCTTTATTGTTACCGATTCATGCCATTTGAATTGAAAAATGGGGGCGCTACTTACCAGCGTCTGGTCAACAAGATGTTCGCCCAACAAATAGGGTGAACAATGGAAGTCTATATTAACGACATGCTCGTCAAGAGCGTTAAAGCTATAGAGCATATTGTCAATCTCAAGGAGATGTTCCTCATCCTTCAAAAATACCGAATGAAACTAAACCTGAGCAAATGTGCCTTTTGAGTAAGCTCAAGAAAGTTCATCGGCTCCTTGGTTAGCCAGCGAGGAATCAAAGTGAATCTCGAGAAGATCAAGGCTCTCCTTGATATGCAATCACCAAAGACGACCAAAGATGTTCAGCAGCTCACTGAGAGAATCGCTGCCCTCAATCACTTTGTATCCCGAGCTACCAACAAGTGTCTTCCCTTCTTCAAATAGTTGAAGGGGAAACAGGTAGTAGACTGGAAAAAAGAATGTGAAGTGGCCTTCCAGCAGCTCAAACAATATCTAAGGTCGCCACCACTACTCTCTAAACCTGTGCAAGGAGAGTCCCTACTGCTATACATGGATGTCTTTGATGTAGCGGTTAGCTCGGCCTTAATAAGGGAGCACAAGGGAAAATAGTTCTCAGTAAACTACGTCATCAAAGCCCTGGTGTTAGCTGAGACAAGGTACCCGACCTTGGAGAAATTGACTTTATCTTTAGTCATCTCCTCTCGACACCTGCGGCCATATTTCCAAGCTCATACCATCATCATCTTAACCAATCAACCACTATGTTAGGTAATCCAAAACCCCGAAGCATCAGGACGTCTGACTAAATGGGCAATTGAGTTGAGTGAGTTCAACATCAAATATCAACCCTGAATGGCCATCAAAGGACAAGCAGTGGAAGATTTTATTGTCGAGTTAACTCCTACACCTGAGCAAGCCCTCGATTCACCTAAGGTAGAGCTCGTCCTGAGTGTAGTATCTGACCAACCACCCGAAGAATCATCCGACTCCCAAGATCTTCCCAACCCACCCAAATGGATGCTTTACGTTGATGACTCATCCAATTCTAAGGCGAGCGGGGCTGAGATAGTCTTAGAGACCCTAGATCGAAGATGTATGCAATATGCCTTAAGATTCAAATTCTAAGCCTCCAACAACACAGTGAAATACGAAGCCTTGCTCATCAAACTCAGACTGGCAGCCAACATAGGAGCTCAATATGTCGAAGTCTTTAGCGATTCTCAGTTGGTCATCAATTAAATAGCTGAAGCGTACCAAGCCAAGAAAGAACGCATGAAAGCATATCTTCAGAAGGCCAAAGAATTGATCGGAAGCTTTTAAAAATGCAACGTCGCCCTGATTCCTCGAGCTGAGAATTCAAAAGCAAAAATGTTAGCGAAGGTCACCACAGCAGATGAAGATGAGATCTCGAGATCTATCCCAATCGAGTTCCTAACAAAACCGAGCACGATGAAGCCAACTTCACCATTGTTCTTCTAGTTAGCTCTGAACCAACCTGGATGGATCCGATCATCAATTATCTTAAAGAAGATGAGCTACCCGAAGATCGAATAGAAGCTCGATGACTGTGAACTAAAAGTGCTTAAAACACCATACTCAACGGTGTACTCTACAAGAAAGGATTCTACCTTCCTTACCTGAGGTGCCTCTGACCAGAAGAAGCAGAGTACATCTTAAGGGAGATCCACGAGGAAATCTACGGAAACCATTCTGGATGACGAGCGTTAGCCCACAAAATAATCTGATAGGATTATTACTGGCCGACCATCCAGCGTGATGCTCGACAGCTTGTTCGAAAACGTGACAAGTGTCAGTGATTCACGAACATACCTCGGCAGCCGCTTGAGGAGCTCACTCCAATGATTGTGCCATGGTCATTCTATAACACCCCGTACTTTTCAGTCCTCGGGTGTTACCGTGTAACCTAACTCAGCATGAATAGAAACCTCGCTTAAGTAAACATTCATGTGCTTTCTAGTCTAAATCCGACCGTTGAAAGCAGTTCCTATCCATATATTAAGTTATCCATCCATTGATCTGAAAAAATTATTTTTAGGACTTGACCTCCTTGATAGATGAGTCTAACGATCCATTATTAGCCTTTGGTATCGAATCATCAAAACCTCCAACCATCATCCTAAGAAATGGGGGCAAATGATACATGACTAGACTATAAGAATTATCCCTTAAATCCAACCGTCATCTTTCAAGATGGACCAATCCACCACTAAATCCATACAACTTGGTAACTATCACCGAATTCCCTCTAGAGTGGACTAGGAAGCTTGGGGATCAAATTTGAAAATAATCCAACCATAGGGTAGGTAGAAATCACGATTTTAAACCTAAGAACAAACACTGTGGGGGGCCATCTATGAAAGGTATTATTAATTTAAAATAGATGGTGGCCCTGATTGGCTCGCTAGTTAGATGAAAGACCCTAATTGCAAGAGTGGACCCCGGTCGCCATCAAATCGATGATAATTGACACCTAATGGTCATATTTCAGTTGATATGGCCCACCTAAGACTTGGATCTACCTCATACTTTGGGCTAGGCCCTAATGCGGGCTGACGTAGCCAATGAACGGAGTGGATTTTTCCAGGACATCTTTGTGGGCCCCATCATTAAAGTGTGTGCATGACCTGTGCGTGCACCGGTCGTGCACTTGACTGGGGTATCCAGTCAATTGGGTTTGACCTGATGGATTTAGCAAGAAAGTAGGGAACTTTCACCCGCCTGAGCTAATTCAAATGAGCAGCGTCCATTTACTTGTCAATTGGGTTTGACCGATGGATTTGGCAAGAAAGTAGGGAACTTTCTCCCGCCTGAACCAATTCAAACGAGCAGCATCCATTTGCTTAGAATTATGGCCCACCATCTTAGGGCAGAGGATTGATCCAAATCGTTCATCTCTCTAGGAAGCTAAAGACGACCAGATCCAGGGTCGATCCACCTGTTGGATCGCATAAGTTCCCACACGTGCTCGAGCATAAAATGAGTGCATGCGACTGGATTTTTTTTAAAATGGAGAGATTCAATTTTTCCCTCTCTCCACGCTGGCTATCCGCATGCGGTAACCTCCCGACATCCCAACCCTCCACCTCAGTAAATCTCAACCCTTCAAAGTAGGGCTTCCTCAACTTTTGCTTGACCTTTTATCACCAGCTGCCACAAGTAAGTGGAAACCAAATCCCATCACAAAAGTAAAAACAACCCTTCTGTTTGGTGGGCCCCATAGTGTTCAGTGGCCAAATCCAAGCCATCCAGATGCCTTGGAATGGACGACGGCCCTCCCGATTAGAAACTACCATGATCAACTTCTCCGTTGACTGGATAAACCCATCGTCCTTTGATGGGCCCCATTTGTTGATCTAAAACGTCCATTAGGTGGACCATCATGATAGAAATCCATCTGTATGGATGCTTTACAATCATGCACTGAGGATTCCACATTATTAGCATTCTTGGGGTGTTTTAACTTGAGCAAAAACACAGATTTGCTCCTAATCAAAGGGCTAATATTCAAAACTTTTAGGGTGACCATTAAGACCTATAAAAGAGCCCTTTTAGGGCAGCCCTTGTCTAAAGAAGGAAAGCTAAAGAGAGGGCCGACAGCGCCGCTCTCTTCCTACCGCACCACAGCGGATTGGGTTGAGACCCGTCTCGGTCTGAAATTGCAGTGATGACCACTCTAGTAGAAGTAGGAATAGGTCAAAGTGTCCTAGAGGGGGGTGAATAGGACTTTATAAAATTTTTATGACAATTTAAAATCCCATTAACCTAATCTTGATCTAATATGGAACTATCAAGATATCTTCAATTTAACTCTAATGGCTTTCAAGCCAAATAGAGGATCCAATCACAAGATTATTCAATATTTAACCAATACATAAACTCAATATATGATGCATGAACTATGTGACTGTGTGTGGGATGTGATTCTTATTAGTTCTAAATAATCATGTTAACATGCTTCATGAGAACATTCAAAGTAAATACAATGGAGTAATATGCAAATAACAATTCCAAACACAGTCATTTATAGCAGTTTAGCTATGTGCCTACTCCACTCCTGGCGGACACACTCATCCCATGAGTGTACCGGATTTCACTAACGAAAGTTTCAAATTAGGTTCACCTCAAACCGTTACAACCTACACAAGGTTGAATCTAAGACGTACATAAGGTACTTGAGACGTGCCTACACAAGACACAAGTTTATGCCCTACACAAGAGCAAAGGTCAACACAAAGCACCTAAGTTTTATGCCCTACACAAGAGCAAAGGATCCACACAAGGAACCTCCGTTTTAGGCCACACAAGCCAAGGATCTACACAAAGAACCTAGAGTTTATACCTTACATAAGAACAAGGGTCAACACATAGCACCCACACGTACTCTCCCGTCGGAGGCCTCCTATAAGGACTTGAAAGGGGTGAGAAGCACCTGTGATCCAAACCTACACAAGGAATGATCAACAGGGTCTTTGGACTCTAATGACTTATAGATAAGTAGGTTCTCATTAAGCACGTTGATGAAGATCTCCTCCTCGATGATGAAGATTCTTCAGCTCCCTTGATCCGCAACACTTGATGATGTTCGAATAAAGGCAACGGGTTGGGTCAAGGTTATGTTAGAATCCTATTTTAGAGAATGAGTGATTCCAAGCATTCAAGAATTCAAGGTTTCCCAACTCAATGGTTTGCCATTAAGATAGTAGTTGGATGATCCTTGAATGGGGAAGTTCATTCCTCAATCTACTCTATTGAATGTCAATGATGAGGGTGGATTGAAGGATGAACTTCCATGAGAAAATGAGCTTAGGTTAGGTAGTATGCAAAACTCTCTCAAAGCTCTCTTTATTTTTCTCACTCTAGCAACCAAGAGCAAGCTTCCTATATATAGGCAAAAAGTCCCAACGGTAGTAAATATGTCAAGTCTGACTGAGTTTGATCTCATCAGGCCTGACTCGATGCCATCGAATGTATACTTTCGATTCCATCAAATCAGGGTTTGATGATGCGAACTTAACTGAAGCACATACCCGAAACTTTTTGACTGAAAATCGATGACATCGAACATGCGTCGATGTTATCGAATTTTGAATTCCGATCACATCGACAGTGGTTCGATACATTGATCTTTTCAAGGAACATTTGAGAAAGCTTACTGGACACTTTTTGACCCAATTCGATGTTGTCGATCCCATATCGATTTCATCAATTTTTTAATTACGATCATATCGAGACAATATCGATTCCTCAATCATTCACATAAGATTTTTCCTTTTCAAGTTTGCTAGAACATTTTGTCCCGATTCGATCGCATCGAGTCTATATCGATATCATCGTGCTTTGAATTTCGATGATATCGATGCGGGTTTCGATTCCTCGAACATTTAGATGTTTTTCTTTCAAAAACTCGCTGGACACAACTTGTCCCATTTCGATGCCATCGATACTGTGTCCATATTATCAAGATTTGAATTTTGATGATATCGATTGTCTTTCAATTCCTCGAGCAATATCAAGAATATTTTCTAAGCCTTTGCAGGATAGAGCTCTGAGACTTTTGATATCATCGACTGTCCTTCGATATCATCAATATCTGAAATTCGATGTTATTGAAGGTTTCGATTTATTGAATATTTTCTCCGAAGTAATTTGTGGTTGCTGGACATAAGGAGGACTCAATTCGATGTTATCGAGACCAGTTCGATATCATCAAAACTGAGTGTTTAATTGTATCGACCAAGAATCGATGATATCGAACTTAGCTGAAAACTTAGAGAATTTTCCATTTTGAAACCAGGTTTTCAGACTTTTAACACCTATGTTGTTTTTCTTAAGGCTTTTGTTTACCTAGGTGTTTTGGAATTTTGGATGTGAGGCTAAGTTTATCTGTAATGAGCTCTGAACACACATCTAGTTGAGGCAATGTCTTGAACGATCTTCATATGGGGCCCACTTGACTAATCAACTCAACACTCACGCTAATTGATAAACCCAGGGTACTTTCATGGTCTGTCCATGTCCATGTTCAAGTAGGCCCTCTTGAGTGTCAAAACAAGAAGGGAATAGAGAGGGAGAAAGAAAGATGGAGCAGGGTGGTGCTACACTTCTATCGAGTGTCGAGGTTGCCTCACTAACTCAATTCTAGTTAGGTTGCGGACTCGCTCATGCTCGGCCAAGTTTGGCCTTAATCTTACTGGTCATTACAGCTAGGGTGAAGGGGATGGAGAAGAGATGGAGGTGAAGAAGAAAGAAACAAAAACAAGGGAGAAGAAGGAGAAATGAGAAAGAAAGAAAGAGAGAGGAGCGGTTATGCTATCACACCGAGCTGGTTCAAGGATTGGTTGTCGGACTGCACCCACTCGTTGTCCTAACTCGACTTAGTTCAACGTTGAGTTGGGTGCATGGTTGGCTGAGTTTGGGTCCTACCTGGTCGTGAGAAAATAAAAGAAGAAGGAAGCAAAAGAAAGAAAGGAGGAAGGAGAAAGAGAGCTTGAGTGTGGCTACTGCCCCAACCTGACTCAGACGAGTCGAGTGCAACTCAAACGATGTCTAGTCCAGCAACTGTTGGACGGTGCAGAGGAGAAGGGAGAGAGATAGGAGGAGGAGAACGAAAGTAGGAGAGAGAAAAGAGAGTGAGGGGAAGTTCTAGCTAGGCCAAGTTGCTGTCCAGCGTGCCAGGACAAACTCTAACTGAGTTTAGGCACTGGCTGGGCCAGGTTTGCTGGACGGTGAAGAAGAAGAAAAGAAAGAGAGGGAGCTTAGATTTGGTGGTTGCCAAGTCAACTCGGCCAAAACCAAGTTCAGTTGGAACAAGTTGGTCTCAGACCTGGTTTGGGTTGGATACTTGCTGGAGTTCCAGTAAGGAAGGAAAGAGGAGTAGAAGAAGAAGAGAGAGAAAGGAAAAAAAAAGGAAGAGAGAGCTTGGGTTGGAGAAATGAGTCAACTCGGTGGTCTTGCGGTTTGAATCAGATTGGGGCCATGGCGAGAACGAGTCAACAACTAGGTGAGCTGACTCTCTAGTCACCTTCTATTAGAAAAATAAATAAATAAATAGTAATAATAATAATAATAATAATAATAATAAGCTAGGTTATTTACCTTCTTATGTTGGTTGAGTATAGGTATTCAGTAGAGGCTACCTTAGATTGCTCTCATTGAAGTCAAGTGGTGTGGACATTGCGATTGGATTCAAGTTGATTTTGTCTCATAATTGATAAAAGGTGAGGACTCACCCTTTAAGCGTCCCACTTAAATTCATTAATCTAGTCATACATGATGCTTTAATTTCTTACAGTTAGTGGCTCCTAAATTATTTCATAGTTTATCTCATTACATGAATATGACAACCTATTGACAACTGACCCATGTAGCATATAATTGATATGTATCTTTAATTTTAACAAGCTTGAATAATTTGATTGTCGCATGTTATCTCCAGTTATGAAACTCACTACATGTTACTACTTACGATACTTGATGGATTGAATATAACTCGTTGTAGAGTCATCATCTTGCAGTCCCTATTTGACTTATGTGACCTTGATCGCACATTTACCTTACATGGCTTGGACTACATATTTGGCTCATGCGGCTTGGATCACAAATATTGTCCTACGTGGCTTGGATCACTTATTTTTCCTTCATAGCTTTGATGGAAAATTGGCACCCTTTTGTGGCTTGTTGGTCATATTCGCATATATTGTTGATTTTTGGGTCATTATGCGGAGTTCATTATGATTCCCGGGTAGAGTTGAAGTTCATTTATCAATTTTCTAACAATCTTGCGGAGTTCATACGATTTCTGAATGACGCCGGAGTTCCTATGTTGATTCTCTCATCATTTTGCGGTGTTCAGTCGTATGGTGATTTTCGGGTGAGCTGAAGTTCACTTATCAATTTTCTAATCATCTTGCGGTGTTCACATACGATATGATTTCTGGGTGAAGTAGAGGTTTGTATGCTAGTTTTCTAGCCATCCTACAGTGTTCAATTGTACCATGATTTTTGGGTGGAGCTGAAGTTTGCTTATCGATTTTCTAGCCATCTTGTAGAGTTCACGTATGATATGATTTTCGAGTGGTCTAGAGTTTGTATGTTGATTATCTCTTCATCTTTCAGAGTTTAGTCATACCATGATTTCTGGGTGGAGCTGAACTTCGTTTATAGATTTTCTAGCCATCTTGTAGAGTTCATGTACGATATGATTTCCGGGTGGTCTAGAGTTTGTATATTGATTATCTCTTCATCTTGTAGAGTTCAATCATACCATGATTTTCGGGTGGAGTTGAAGTTTGCTTACTGATTTTCTAGCCATCTTGTGGAGTTCACATATGATATGATTTTTAGATGAAGTAGATATTCATATGTTAACTCTCCCTTCATCTTTCGGAGTTCAGTCGTGAAAGTGCCCTGGTTTGTCAATTAACATGAGTGTTGAGTCAGTTAGACTGCAGAGCCTCATAGGAAGATCAATTCAAAGTGTCTACCTCAACCGGATGTGTGCAAGCTCGCCACAGGTAAATCTAAGCCTCACATCCCATGTCCCAAAATACCAGGTAAATAAAACCCTTAAAACAAATTAGAACATCATAGGATTTTTTGGGTTAGAAAATATTTTTACAAAAAATCAGAAAATCTCTAAGTTTTCTAGCTCTGTCAATTTATCGATATCAGGTTCGATAAAATCGATGCGTACTGTCGATGTCCTCGAAAACTCAATCGATAAAATCAAATGAGGACATAAAGTGTCTAGCAATCACATACTCATCTGGACGGAATTATCGATGTATCAATACCCCTATCGATATCATCGATATTTAAAACTCGAGTTTATTGAACTAGACTCGATATAATCGACAGTAGAGAACCGGTGTCCCTGTTTTTTATAAGAAAATCATGAAGACCTTCGATATATCGAGGTACCCTCGATATCCTTAGAATTCAAATATTGATGATATCGGAAGGTCATCGATGATATCGGTCTTGGACACAGTCTTTCTAGCAACAATTTTTCAAGTGGTTTTTATCTTAGATCGAAGGTCACTCGATAGAATCGATATTCAAATATCGATGATATCGAGGCCAGATCAATGGCATCGAGATTAGACATAAACTTGTCTAGCAAGCTTACTGAAAAATTCTTCAGATTTATCGATACATTGACATGACCTTTGATATCATCGACATTCAAATTTCGATGATATCGAGTATCCCTCAATCATATCTTTTTAACCTGAAAAATTTTAAAGCAAGTCTCTCTCATTTTTAAATGTCGAGGAATCGATCCTAGTTTCGATATTATCGGAGTTTGAAATCCGATGACATCAACTCGTGTCTCGATCCCCTCGACCAGCTGGCAAAAAGTTTCAAAAGCGTATGACATTTGAGTTTATGTCATTGAGCGGCCAGTCAATATAATAAAGAGTATATGCTCGATGATATCGACCCTGCTCAATGATATTGAACTCTGTCATAAATGTGACCGTTTTATATCCATTGGAACTTTTTGCCTATTTATAGAGAGCTTGCCTTTGGTTGCTGTGAGAGAAAGAAGAGAGTGCTTTTAAGTGTTTTACCTAAAATCATATACCCAAAGCCCTTTCTCTCCGAGGAGTTTATCTTCCAATCCATCCTCATCATTGATATTTAATAGAGTGGATTGGGGAATGAACTTCCGCATTTAAGGATCCTCCAGCTACCACCTTAATGGCAAATCATTAAGCTGGGATGCCTTAAATGCATAAGATGATTGGAATCGCTCTATCTCCGTTATAGAAAAATATTTAAGAGTAGGATTCCATCATAACCTTGACCTAACCCGTTGCCATGCATCGGTATATCTTCTGAGTTGTGGTTCAAGGTAGCAGAAGACTCTTCATCAATAAAGGAGGAGATCTTCATCAATGAGCTAAAAGGGACTCATTCGCTTATCTGTAAGTAACTAGAGTCCAGAGGACCCTTGTGATCACTCCTTTGTAGGATTAGGTCTAAGGTGTTTCTCACCCTTTCAAGCCATCGTAAGAGGCCTCCGGTGGGAGTGTACATGGTGGGTGCATTGTGTTGACCCTTGCTCTGTGGAGAGCATAAATAGTTAGGGTCTTGTGGAAGATCCTTGGCCAGTGTGCCTAAAAGTAGGTATGTTGTGTTGACCCTTACTCGTGAGAGCATAAACAGTGAGGTTCCTTATGTGGATCCTTGGCCAGTGTGCCTAACACCAGGTGCTATGTGTTGACCCTTACTCAGGGAGCATAAACAGTCGACCTCAGTGAAGGTTGTAAAGGTTGAAGGTGAACCTGATTTAAAACCTTAGGTTTGAGGTGAACCGCTGTGAAACCTCCTTAGTGAAATCCGGCACACTTACGGGTTGAGTGCGTCTGCCAGGAGTAGAGTAGACAAGTAGTCGAACCACTATAAAAATGATTGTGTTTGAGATTGTTATTCTTTTGTTTGTGTGATTTACTTTAATACTTTCATATCTGAATATCTGAGATCACACCTCACACACATGCACAATCATATCCATCATAAACTAGTTTACATATTGTTTATCACTCAAATAGTTTGCGACTGGATCCTCTACAAGGCTTAGATGCCAGTAGAGTTACTCTTGAGTAATCCTAATATAGGTTTGGTGTTAGGATTAGTGTAATAGGATTTTAATAAGCATTAAATATTTAAAAAGTCCTATTCACCCCCCTTAAGGACATATTGGCATATTCCTACTTCGACTAAAATGGTCTTTACTGCCATTTCAATTGGTATCAGAGAGGGTCTCTCTTTGAGGGCTTCACCGCCTAGAGAGTGATCTTAACTGAAGTTGGGAATATGACCAAAGGAGAGGGCTCATCGGTCACTAGACCTCCAGTGTTTAATAGATCAAATTATGCATACTGGAAGGCTAGGATGCACTACTTTCTGAGATCTTTGGATCATGACGTTTGGGATATAGTTGGAAGTGGATATGTGCCACCATCTGAACAAATTATACTTGATAATGGCACAACCATCACAAAACCCAAACCTAAAGAAAAGTGAACGACGTTCGATAAATAAAAACAAACTGCTGAAGCTAAAGCTATAAATGCCATCTACTATGCCGTGTTCAAGATATTTTCAATTAAATAAGTTGTGTGGGACATCTAAAGAAGCATGGGATCTATTGGAAACAACCCATGAAGGCACAAGCACTGTGAAGAAATCTAAACTTCAACCCCTGACTTCACAATTCGAAAGTCTCAGAATGGAAGAGCATGAGACCTTTATGGAGTTTTTCACAAAATTGAATATCATTTGCAACTCCATGGGTGGATTGGGAAAAAAAGTTGCAGTTCCTAAACTCTATAGGAAAATATTGAGATCATTGCCGGAACGGTTTAATCCCAAGGTTACAACTATTGAAGAGTATAGGAACATAAACGAAATGAAAGTAGAAGAACTGGTAGGTTCCCTACAAACTTTTGAACTACACTTCAAACAATCCCCAAAAATTCAAAAATAATGTCCTCAAAACCTCAAAGAAAACAACAAATGAAGACAGTGGAAGTGAAAAAGAAGATGAAGATGAGGAAGTGGCCTTGTTGGCACAACGATTCAGGAAGTTCTTTCAAAGAAATCGTGGCCGTCCATTTAACAAAAGAAAGGTGGACAACAAACCCTCTGCAGGTAAATTTGGCAAAAAGACTAAAGAACCACAGTGTTATGCCTGTCAGAAATATGGACACCTGAATGCCCAAACAGAAAAATGAAGGGCAAGGCAATGGCTGCCACATAGGATGACACAGAAGAGTCAAACTCAAAATCTAATGACTCAGAGAGCAATGGAGACCAGAAATCCGTGAAAATTCTTATGGTCTCCACTGCTCCAATCATTTCCATGGAATCTGAAAACAAGGAAGAACAGCAAACCACTGAATCATTTCCATCTGATAATGAGGAAACCAAAGAGGAAGAAGAAAAATAGGATAAACTACAAGATGCTTACAATCAACTCTATATTCATAGCATCCACATCCTTAAAAGACTTGGAATGTCTGAAAACAAAAAGGAATTGCTGCAAAAAGATTTGGAGAAAACCTTGAAAATTAATACACATTTAATCAATGAGTTATAGAAATATCATTTAGACAATGATAAGTTAGAAAGAATCAATCTATCCCTAAACACGGAATCATAAAAACTTATCAAACAAGTTGAATTATTAAAAAATGAAAATGAAAAACTCAAGAATGAGAATCACATACTCCATTTTGACTTAGAAAAATCTAGAAAATTTGCTGAAATAAATTATAAATTTTCCCAGAGTGGTGAAAAGCTAGAAAGGTTGTTAGGGAAGGGAAGAAGAGGAAAAGATAAGAGTGGCCTAGGGTATGATAAAACTAAAAGGAGAACTACAAGTGCAGTACCAGAAAAATCTGCTGCTTTAGGAAGTAAAACTAAAACTACTCCAGTGTGTCAATTGTGTGGTGATTTGGGTCATTATAAGTTCGAATGCATGACACCTAGAAGGACTCAACATAACTCTGGTCAGAATCACATTGATAAATTCAAACCAACCAAAGAAATGCAGAATTTCAGGAGTTAGGAATATGGATAGAAGAAATGCACTTCCGTCACCACCCAAAATGACCAATGAAATGAAGGAATTATTTAACCAAATGGATGAGCTAAACTAGAAAACTAAATCCATCACAGTTAAAAACTCTGCCATGAAATGGGTAAGGAAGAACTAGTCTAGATCATGCATTAAGATCTGGATATTTGCTAAAATGATGTAATTTTACTGAGCTTCAAAACGTTACATCTAAAACCTTTTTGTGATGTTTATAATTTTGAGTTGTACAAAACCTGTACAGAATTTTGGTGTGTACATCGTAAATTCAAGGATAAAACTTTCCCATACTTTGATGTCTGTCAAACTGTGGAAGAATGAAAAATATTCAAAATCGATACGTCTCCTGACAAGCCATTCTCGATTAATTGATCAAGGGTCGATATCATCGATGCCTCCTTAGAATAAGAAAAGTCATGTGATCGAGAATGATATCGAAGATAGGATTGATGAAATCGATCAGGGTCTCTCGATATCATCGAAACAAGGATCGATGATATCGACAAATGCCGCCCGATATAAAGTAGTGGAGCGTGATTTTTTTTTGTCTCAGGGTTTTCTTTTCTCCTTCCTTATTCGCTCCTCTAAATTGGACCACTCGGAGCCTTGTCAGACAACACCAATGGCTCCACAATACCGGTAATACCCTTCTATACATCAAGATTCCATTTTCGTTTTGGGTCTTTCCTTTTCAGTCGGGTTTTGTCCTCTTTCCCAAATCCTTCAAATTCTTTTTGTCCAAATGGGTAAAGGCAAAGGAAAAGTATCTGGTCCGGGTGAGTCTTGCAAATCCTCTCGACAAAAAATGCTTGCCTCTAAAGCAAAAGCAAGAGGTCTGGAACACGGGACCCCTACAAGGCAGCGCACTAGATCGCATGGTGGGTCCCAGTCCGAGGCACTAGCACGTTCACCGGTAAAAGCAAACCTGGTCTTGGAAAAGTTCACTAGGAGAAAGGTTATTCATGAGAGAAAAGTCACTAGGAGTTGTCTAATTCCATACAACCTGGAAGCTCTGCTTGCTGCCATAGATTGGTTATCCGTTCTGGATTTTGGTGGGCCGTGTCATCTTGAAAGAACATACAATCTCTTCGCTGCCTGTCATTCACCAGTGTCCGACCCTCTGTCCATCATAGTGACCGTCGATGGTGATGGTTTGCAGATCACTCCTGAGTCTGTCGTAGGAATTTTCAATCTGACTCTATCACCTGTAAGACTCCTAGATTTGGATATGGAAAATATTGAGGTTCGGTCCAAGTCACCAAATTCCTATGTCATGACTGTGATGTCCAGTGGCACCAAGGGAATGCCCTAAAAGCCAGATTTATGGAACCACGCTATCGGGTCTACTACTGCTGGTTACCTCTGGGTGCCCATGGATGGGCTTGTTAAGTTAGTTGAGATAACTGTTTATCTACTGCCAATATTGGGCAGTTTCCTTTTGAATATTATCGCATATGGCTGGATATAATTCTCATATTTACTGCCATAGTTATGTTCGTAGATCCCCTGGTTTTAATATGCATATATAGTTTCTGAACGTAATGTTTGATTAAACTCTGCTGATCATTATACATCTTTACTTTATCTCTTTATGCTCTCGGAATGGTGGTTCTCCCACATACTTCAAAACTTTAGTCAAATATAAACTATAATGCGATCTTTGTCAATGACTGACAAAAAGGGGGAGAACAGTTCAAACACCCCGTCAGGAAATATATATATATATATATATATATATATATATATATATATATATATATATATATATATGCTTGAGTATGGTGTTACAGGTGTTAGGGGGAGCAGCTGCACCAAGCGAGGGGGAGTTTGCAGATGGGGGGAGCAGCTTTGAAGATAGGGAGCAGCTTCTGAATGTGTTGTGTATTTGACATTATTAGCATTGTACAATTGTGTAAAGAACATGTACACATAATTTAGAATGTCAATATAGAAGCTGTTCTAGGGTGTTTTGGTATTTTGTCACGTAATTGACAAAGAGGGAGATAAAAAGTGCCCTAGTTTGTCAATTAACGTGATTGTTGAATCAGTTAGACTGCAGAGCCTCATAGGAAGATTAATTCAAAGCATCTACCTCAATCGGATATGTGCAAGCTCGCCACAGGTAAATCTAAGCCTCACATCCCATGTCCCAAAACACTAGGTAAATAAAACCCTTAAAACAAATTAGAACATCATAAGGTTTTTTGGTTTAGAAAACTTTTTTTATAAAAAATCAGAAAATCTCTAAGTTTTCTAACTCTGTCGATTTATCGATATTAGGTTCGATAAAATTGATGTGTACTGTCGATGTCCTCGAAAACTTAATCAATAAAATTGAATGAGGACATAAAGTGTCCAGCAATCACATACTCATCTGGACGGAATTATCGATGTATTGATACCCCTATCAATATCATCGATATTTAAAACTCGAGTTTATCGAACTAGACTCGATATGATCAACAGCAGAGAACCGGTGTCCCTATTTTTTATAGGAAAATCATGAAGACCTTCGATATATCGATATACCCTCGATATCATCGGAATTCAAATATAGATGATATCGGAAGGTCATCGATGATATCGGTCTTGGACACAGTCTTTCCAGCAACAATTTTTCAGGTGGTTTTTATCTCAGATCAAGGGTCACTCGATAGAATCAAAATTCAAATATCGATGATATCGAGGCCGGATCGATGGCATCGAGAGTGGACATAAACTTGTCCAGCAAGCTTACTGGAAAATCCTTCAAATTTATCGATGCATCGACACGACCTTCGATATCATCGACATTCAAATTCTGATGATATCGAGTATCTCTCAATCATATCTTTTTAACATGAAAAATTTTAAAGCAAGTCTCTCTCATTTTTAAATGTCGAGGAATCGATCCTAGTTTCGATATTATCGGAGTTCGAAATCCGATGACATCGACTCGTGTCTCGATCCCCTCGACCAACTGGCAAAAAGTTTCAAAAGCGTATGACATTTAAGTTTGTGTCATTGAGCGGCCAGTCGATGCAATCGAGAGTATACGCTTGATGATATCGACCCTGCTCGATGATATCAAACTCTGTCATAAATGTGACCGTTTTATATCTGTTGGAACTTTTTGTCTATTTATAAAGAGCTTGTCTTTAGTTGCTATGAGAGAAAAAAGAGAATGCTTTTGAGTGTTTTACATAAAATCATATACCCAAAGCCCTTTCTCTAAGGGGAGTTCATCCTCCAATCCACCCTCATCATTGATATTCAATAGAGTGGATTAGGGAATGAACTTCCACATTCAAGGATCCTCCAGCTACCACCTTAATGGCAAATCATTAAGTTGGGATGCCTTGAATACATAAGATGATTGGAATCGCTCTATCTCCGTTATAGGAAAATATTTAAGAGTAGGATTCCATCATAACCTTAACCCAACCCGTCGCCATGCACCGATATATCTTCTGAGTTGCAGTTCAAGGTAGTAGAAGACTCTTCATCAACAAAGGAGGAGATCTTCATCATTGAGCTAAAAAGGATTCATCCGCTTATCTGTAAGTAACTAGAGTCCAGAGGACCCTTGTGATCATTCCTTTGTAGGATTGGGTCTAAGGTGTTTCTCACCCTTTCAATCCCTCGTAGGAGGCCTCCGGCGGGAGTGTATGCGGTAGGTGCGTTGTGTTGACCCTTGCTCTGTGGAGAGCATAAACAGTTAGGGTCTTGTGGAAGATCCTTGGCCAGTGTGCCTAAAAGTGGGTGCGTTGTGTTGACCATTGCTCGTAAGAGCATAAACAGTGAGGTTCCTTGTGTGGATCCTTGGCCAATGTGCCTAAAACTGGATGCTATGTATTGACCCTTGCTTAGGGAACATAAACAATCGACCTCAGTGTAGGTTGCAAAGGTTGAAGGTGAACCTGATTTAAAACCTTAGGTTTAAGGTGAACCGCTATGAAACCTCCTTAGTGAAATCCGGCACACTCAAGGGTTGAGTGCGTCTGCCGCGAGTAAAGTAGACAAGTAGTCGAACCACTATAAAAATGACTGTGTTTGAGATTTCTATTCTTTTATTTGTATGATTTACTTTAATACTTTCATATCTGAATATCTGAGATCACACCTTACACACATGCACAGTCATATCCATCATAAACTAGTTTGCATATTGTTTATTACTCAAATAGTTTGCGATTGGATCCTCTACAAGGCTTGGAAGCCAGTACAGTTACTCTTGAGTAATCCTAATATAGGTTTTGTGTTAGGATTAGTGTAATAGGATTTTAATAAACATAAAATATTTAAAAAGTCCTATTCACCCCCCCTCTAGAACATATTGGCATATTCCTACTTCGACTAAAGCGGTCTTTACCACCATTTCAAGTACTACCATGATTTTTGGGTGGAGCCGAAGTTCGCTTATCGATTTTCTTACCATCTTGCATAGTTCACATACGATATGATTTCCAGGTGAAGTGGAGGTTTAGAGGTCGATTTTCTATTCACCTTGCGGAGTTCACTTGTACCATGATTTTCGGTAGATCGAGAGTTCACTTATTGATTTTCTAGTCATCTTGTGGAGTTCACGTACAACATGATTTTCAGGTGCAATAGAATGTTGCATGACTGATTATTTGACTATCTTGACACATTCACTTGCATTGCGATTATACTATTGTATTTTGCTAATTATGAGGTTATGTTGATTGGCTTAATTTTTAGTATATGATCATGATTATGAATTGCACTATTTAATTTATCTATTCTCATAACTTGCGATCTATTCTGAATTATGAATGGTGAGTGTGTAATCTTAGAAGGTACTTCTCACTACGATAGCCATTAACATTATCAAACCATATCAGTTGATGTAGGTGTAGAGTGAGCCAATGATGTTCACTAGGTTGCTAGAGCAGATCGGGTAGCTGAGGAGCTAGATGGGGTCCTTGCGACCGACATTGAGCTCCATCACTAGTTGATAGATTTCTATTTTGTTTAATGAACTTCGTTATTTGGGATTGTATAAGTCCTATATGGGCACTACATTTGCATTTTTATGGTGTTTAAAATGTTCTCATATAATGCATGGTTTACTCTAGATACGTTTACTGCTAACTCTGATTAATGACAAAGCGGTTTAAATTTATACTAAATTTCAAAGGCTTATACTCAGGTTTTTAGAAGACGAGTCATGTACTCGAGTTACAAAAACTAGGGCATTACTCGTTCACCCAATGGGGAATCGACATCATTGGTCTACTTCTTATTGGCAAAGGTCAAACCAAGTTCGCTGTGGTAGCTGTCGACTATTTCATGAAATATGCCGAAGCTGAACCATTAGCAAAGATAACCGAGCAAAAAATCACCAACTTCATCTAGAAGAATATAATATGCAGGTTCGGGATTCCTCGGACCATTGTCTCCGATAATGGGAAACAATTCGACAATAAACAATACCAAGAGACGTGTAAAAACCTCAGAATTCGCAACGTCTACTTGTCGCCACGACATCTGCAAGCAAATGGACAAGTCGAGGCAATCAACAAGATCATCAAGCATCATCTCCGAACTAACCTCGAAAACGCCAAGGGAGCATAGGCCGAGGGACTCCCTAAAGTCCTCTGGGCATACCGAACTATTGCCCGGACAGCAACTGAGGAGACCCCCTTCTCTTTAGCCTATGGGGCAGAGGCAGTCACTCTCGTAGAGATTGGACTACATGCAGCTCGAACGAAATTGTTCGAAGAACAAGTTAACACTGAGCTAATGGCCCTAAGTCTCGACCTTCTCGAAGAACAAAGGGAACAAGCTCGGATCCGGACCGTTGTTCGCCAACAACAAGTAACGCATTTCTAGAATACTTGGGTGAAGGTTAGAAGATTCTGGGCTGGCGACTTAGTCCTCTGAAAGACCTTCTAAAATACCAAGGAGACAGGATCAAGGACCTTGGGACCAAACTGGAAAGGACTGTATGTGGTAACGAGTACGAGCCGACCTGGTTCGTATCGACTAGAGGACTTAAATCGACATCTCCTTCCGCATCCCTGGAATGCCGAGCATCTCAGGATCTATTAGCCTTAATTGATCAGCGTTTTTGTCGATCCACTTTTAAGCTAACATTAATAAAGCTCTGTTACAATACAAATTCTGCGTGAATTGTTGACCTCATTAGGTCTGACCAAGGCCCAATCAATATCCAACTTATCGGACTCAACCGAGATCCGATTAAGGACCGATCAAAGTCCAACCACGATTCGATCTAAGTCTTGTTCATCGAATCTAACTGATGTACGAACAATCAGATTCAAGTCCAATCTACTTATGCGAAGACGAGTATGACCTACTTTACTCAAAAACAAAGAAAATGCTAGGAAAATCTTTCTCAAAAGAAGTATTTTCATTTATAAAGCCCAGAGGGCATGATTACATCAGTTATAACCCCGGAGGGCACATTTATATCAGTCTAAATTAACAAAAAGCTAAAAAAGGGAAAGAGTCAGGGAAAGGTATTGCAAAGCCAAGAAAAAATATTGCAGAGTGAAGGAAATACTTCTTTGCAAAAAAGGAAATATTGCTCTGTAAAAGCCGACCTTCAAGCCTCAGCCTCAGGGGGCTACTCGGAAGCTGCTTCATCGCCCGACCCATCGGAGCCCGACTCAGACTCGTCAAAGGTAAAGAGGTCTAGCTCGAGGAAGGTCTCCTTTATAGCCTTGATGCAGTCGGAGTAACCCTGGCGATAGATGGCATCTCTGTCCACCATGTTCGCCTGGGAAGACTCAAATTCCTTGACTCGTCCTTCTGAGATAGAGTGAGAGCAGCTCGAGTCCCTGCCTTGAGATCCTCGAGCTTCATCTTGGTCTCCACAAGCTTAGCCCTGCTCTCCCCGTACCAAGCCTTAGCTTCCTCCAACTTCGCCATTACCCTAGCCTTTTCTATAGAAACCGCTTCAAGAGCCATCTTCGCATCCCCTAGCTTGGCCTCTACAGTCGAAGCCCGAGCTTCCGATCGAGCGACCTTTTGATCTGCCTCGCCCACCAGATCACGCATCTAAGCAAACTCGGCGTGCGCCTTCAATACGCATGGGGTGAACTACAAAAAGAAAGAAAAAGTTAAGTACTAGCGAGCAACAAAGAAATAAAAAATGACCTAACTTTCGAAAGCGTCGTACCCCGAGAAGGCTCTTCGTCGCTTGTGTCAGAGCCACTTCCGCAGGGGAGTAGAACAAACTATGGAATTCTGCCCCTGGCATGTGGCGGTCTGCCCAAGGAAGGATCTCCTCAACAGTCTGGCGGAGATCCCTACCTCGCCCCTCTTGAGCTGTGGGAGGGCGAGCTACCTCCTCGACCCCCGAAGATCGAGCTTCCGTGGGAAGCTCGGGAGCCCCCTGCACGTCGGCAAGGACAACTTCTTCTAAGACGATCGTCCTCACCACTCCAGCGGCACCAAAGGAGGTCTCCACCTCCATTCCCTCTCCATCTACTTCCATTATGACTGGACAGGAGGGGCCGACCTTCCCCTTTCTCTTGGAGGAGGCCTTGATCTTCTTCTTCTTCGATGCCGTCAGCTCATCCCAAGGAGGCGCGCGAAGTTTGGAAGGAGGGTAGAAAAGAGGGTGAGCCTCAGGCATCTCTACATCAATACATAAAATATGTCAAAAGGATTCATGAATTTTCTAAAGTTTTACAGATCAGCTGTAGGTCTTACCCAATGGCTTACCAGTCAAAGCAAAATCTAAGCCTGACTGAAGAAGTAGCTCGGGTTGAAGGAGCAAACTCCAAGACCTCTTCTCCTTTGGTAGTGCTCTCACCCCTCTAATCTTAGCAAGTGACCTGCTATCAAGGAAAGGAGCGTGCTTGGGGATAACTGCAATAGAAGACATGGGCAAACTAGTTCAGCAAGATAAAAACTGACCTACAAAGGACGACAAACAAGATCGTTACATCAAAAGAATACTTAATTGGGTTGGAAAATGTTGTGGGGACCCAGTGTTGATTCGTGGCCAAAGGTAGGTCGGTTGCCCCCTAGCACCTAGAAGCCTAGAACCACTTATCCCTCCAGTTCTTGTTGGACAATGGAGGGTCAGTTATAAGGCTCCCTCTAGTCTCCCATGAACCAGAGAGATAGTACCATCCAGGTTGAAGTTTGTTCTGCTTCACTTGGTATAGATGAAGGAATTCTTCAACGGTCAGCTCAGGTTGTTCTAGCTCGGACCACAGCATCGCACAACCGATTAGAGCCCTCCATCCATTGCGGATCATCTGTCCCGGGGCCATGTTCAGAGAGCAAACGCCTCACCAGGCCATGTAGGGGAAGCCGCAAGCCGGACTGAAGCGCGACTTGGAAGATCACAACGACTCCCTCTAGAGGCCAGTCCGGAAGTTCGTCCGGCTAAGGAAGCCAAAGAATACATACTTGGAGATGTGATACCCGAGCCTTATCCGGGCTAGATCCTCAGAATTAAGAGTAGAGGGCACCGGACCCCCCAGACCTTCATCGCCCAACCCTTTTAGGACATCTTCGCCAGGAGGGTCGCGTTCTGCATCTAGTGGTCTCTCTACCGAGGGCTGCTCCGTTCCCCGAGATGCCGAAAAATCGACATCCACCATCATCACCAATGACGACGGTGAATTCGACATTACCCGAAGGCTGCTGGACACACTATCGCCACCAGAGGCCCCCTCCCATAAATTGAAAGAATCCGACATTACGGTTCTTTATAGACCCTGAGAGTTGTCGATTAAAAAGGAAAATAGAAAAGGAGGAGGAGGCAAGTGTTTAAGGCTCACCGGAGACTGGACGGACACTTAAACACTGGTAGCTACAGTCGTCAGAAATCACCTTGTTGCGAAGGGAGACGACGGGGAGGAGAGCGCAACATGCAAATGGAGGTGAATGAAAGCTAGGGCTTCCCTTATATAGGGAGGCCACGTGACATCACTTGAGTGCGACCATCAATGCTGGCTGTACAGCGTCCCTTCGACTACCCGCCTATGGACACGCTGCTCGACCCTAATATCAAGTACTAAGTCACGTGTTGTGCCCTTATTCGACTGTTACCGAAACGGCAACTTAACGCCCCACGTGACCTCGAACAACAAAACGACACGCCGTGTACATTTACTGACACGCCTCGAGCACCGCGCTGGCCATCATACCTAGCATTTATAACTTCACGACCCGACCTAAACCCGACCCAAATTGAGTCAGGCTTACTCCTCAAGCTTCTTCATATCGGCTTGAAGAGTAAGGGGGGTTTACTATTGGGTGAAAAAATAGTTAAGTCGGATAGGTCGACTTATAGAATGGACTAACTCTACTAAACAACACGAGCCTTTTTTGGTATCCAAGCCCTAAGGGGCGTCTACATCCAGAAACAGGCCGAGCACCCAGGGGGATGATGCAACTGTAAGGACACTCAAAGAGAATTTAACCGTAAGTCCACTCAAGTGGCCAATTGTCGACCAAACCTGTGGGTCGGCTATAGCTCAGCTATGGGTCGACCATAGCTTGGTCGAAGCTCAATCAGAGCTCGATCGAGGCTCGACCAGAGATCGGTCATAGCCCGAGATAACCTCCGGAAGAGAATAAATGCCGGTTTCATGTAAAGCTTAGTTAACAACTGAAGATCCCTCTAATAGCTTGAAGATCTCTCCCGAGATCTTCTGGGGATCAGACCGGATCCTGAGAGTCTCGGATGACAATGATCTCGGGAAGATCCCGGACGAATCTCTAAGCGGATTTATCTCCTACATATTGGGAAAGACCCTTCACTAGGGGTATACATCGAGTCGAACCGAGTCAAGCTGGCATCAGCTCGACTTGGCTCGGCCACTAGCTGATCTCAGCTTGAACTCTACTCGGCTCGGTCCTCAAGCCTGACTGGCCGGCTCGGCTCGATTCAATCAGCAGCTCGGGCTAGTTCGAGCCAAGTTCGCCTGTGTAGCATTTTCACAAACACCTGGAATGCACCTTCAAAATCCCATTGTATGTAAAATAGTTGTAATGGTTTCACAGGTATTTTATCAAACACCTTCTAAGTAGCATAAAAATCAAGAAAAAAAATGGTATTTGTTTCATATACATACCTTCCTTGCCACCAACCACACTTCGTTAAGTCATTTCATCAAACACTTGGTGAGCAACATCAATATCAAAGTAACCAAGTCACCGAACTAGTTTGAACCGAGTTCGATTCGAGCTGGTTCAATCCGAGTCGAGTCGAGCTCGGGCCAGCTCGAACTCATTTTTGAGCTAAAAAAATAAGCTCCACTCGACTCGAATTCAGCTTCGAACAGAGTTGAATCAAGCTTTTTTAGTCGAGTCGAGAGAGCTAACCGAGCTAGCTCGGTTCGTGTACACCCCTACCCTTCATGGTATCGTCTTCCTTCTCTTATAAATAAAGATGTCTACAACCAACAAAGGTATGCACATCCATACCCTGGTACTCGACTGGTGACTCTTTTTCAAAGAGATCATACCTTACTAAAGACCCAAAAGTCCTGACTTAGGCATCGGAGGGTCGCCTGTGCAAGCCAGGGTCTCCTTTGCCCCTTGTTCTTTTCTGTGCAGGTCTAAACGGGTTAGCTAAGGAGGGTCCGCCGGAAACTGCATCAACGAGTATATTTGTTTTGTACTTTGATCAACGATATGATAGAAACATTAATGAAGATTGTTCCTCCAGACTTTGTGCACAAATAGATTCATGTATTGAGAAATTCATTTAATTTAAGCTGTTGTATCGCCGACAATTAATATTGAATTAATTATTAATTAGGGCACATGGGGGATTGTTTTTCATGTTTTTCTTCATATGAATGATATAATGTGTAATGTTTTGATGATCTAATAGCTTAAATATTTTAACATGGTTGATTTGATGGTTTAATTAGAATTTTATTAGTTTGTAGAGTTATGACAAAGTGATGTATATGATTGTCTTCTATGATCCGATGATTGTAATTTTTTATTTTCTGTCATATCTCATCATGTATTTCATCTTAAATCGTCCATATTAGTCGAAATCATCATGTATTTCATCTTAAATCGTCCATATTAGTCGAAATCTCGATATAATTTGTTATATCTAAGGTTTTCCAAGTTGCATGCACCATTGATAAAGATCTTTAAATCCACGATGGACTAATCCCCTAAAAAGAAATAACATAGGCAGAACACAGTCGTGGAGAGAATCAAGATGGATAGTGGATTTTCGAAGATCAGCCCACATGGCAGACCTCAAATAGGATAGCCGTATAGATGCACACGTGCAACTTGCATACGTGGTAGACGAAGAGTCATTTCCTCTCCTCCTTCCTCTTTTTGGGACAACTCTCCTTCTCCCCTAAAAGCCTCTCTCATCTTTTAGTATTTGGCGAGCCTGTCGATATGGTGAAAATTTAGCCGTTGCGCCCACACGTGTGAGACATGTACAGGCCTTCCATGGTAAAGGCACCACATGTCCAGGCACGTTAGATGGCATGCGGGGTTCGAAGGGCACAGATGATCATGCAATCAAGACTATTCAAGATGATGGCCCACTTTGATCAAAGGCCCATTGGACCCATCCGTTATTCTTGCAGTGTATGGAATGTGATGGATGACAGAATAATCATATTTCACGAATCGTACATCAGTTTGACTTAAAAATTAGTAATGAGACCTTACAATTGATAAGCTTGAACGTCTCAGTCAACTCTATGATACGACGCGAGTCCATATCTAGATAAGATTCAATCGGATCCGTAGGATCAACAGCACCTGATGAATAAGAGGTTTTAGTGATAGTGACTTTCCCAGACGTCACTATAACAATCAGAAAATGAAGGGCTCAGAGACGTTGAGCAATATTCCACATCCAAATTAGGATTATCCGTCCATCAGTTGGCCCATTGAGTCAACATTTATGTTTATCTTACACGTGTGCCATGTGAATCTGGACTGTCCTCTCATTGACACCGTGTAGCTCTTGAATATCACACTGACTGCACAATAGTCAGCGATCCAAATTCATCAGGATAAATCACAAGGTTGGAATTAGCTAACCACTGCTATTTTAGGAATACAGTCGGTTGACAGTGGGTCCCATCGTTTAGACGGTCTGGATTACATAGACCTTAATTAATTATACTATCAAAACAAATCGCAATGATCCCGTGAGCATTCTTTTCCTTGCATTATATTACAAATTCTTCTGTGTGGCCCACTCACAGTCATGCTGGAGTACCCCACCCGAGTCTTTTATGGGATTCTTGCGATGTAACGAGGAGGTGCACCAGATTCACTGTTCAGATGCCGCGTACACATCAGGAGTGGGCCCCGCATAGCTAGAAGACTCATGGGACCATTCCCGCACAAGAATAAGGGCATGCAAAATCCTTCTTGGAATCATTATGATTTTGAGGCTATATGCGATCAGCTGTGTACATCATTAAAATCACATTAATGGAATGATCCAAACCGTTCAAATGTTCACTATCTAAGTAAATGGTTAAGAAAATGCAAGCAAATTATTTGTTTGTCATCCTTATGTTTGTAGCCCACTCGAGATTAGATTTTATTTTTTTTTTGCAAAGAATATATTTCAGTGGATTTATTATAATCATTCTATCAAATATCTCATGTGTATATTAATTTAAAATATTAACACTTATGTGATATATTACATATATATTGTGAATATATTAAAAAATTCAATCCATTTCAACTCCCTCCAGGGGTGTCGATGGGCGGAGCTCAGGCCTAAAAAATTAAAATTTTAAATAAAGCCAGCGACCCAAAACAGATCAAAATCCGGGCGAGACCACCTACCCAGGCCTGTCCAGTTGACAGCCACCCTAACTGTGGCGCCCACCTTGATGATGTTTTGTATATCCACACCGTCCATCCGTTTATTCAGCTCATTTTAGAATTGGGTCCCAGAATTACCCAGATACACATCTCAGGTGGACCACCCCACATGAAACAGTGGTGATTGAGTGCCTTGCCATTAAAAGTTCCAAACGGCCCATTGTATGGTTTGCGTAATGTTTCGTTTCAATCCAACCTGTTGAAGATATGGATGAAGGAAAACTACAAAGATCAGCTTAATCCAAAACTTTTGTGGCCCACAAAATGTTTAAACGGTCATTCATCACAGCTTCCAATGGTATGGTCCACCTGAGCTCTGGATCTTCTTAAGGTTCGGAATCAGGTCCTAAACTGGGATGTAAAAACAGATAAACTGCGTGACCATACGTCAAATACATCAAGTTGGCCCCACACGGTTAGGGTAACATCCAAGGTGTTACACTGGTAGCAGCTAATCGGGTCCCCTACCAAACGAATTCAAGGATTAATGCCCAAGCTAAGATGTGGACTGCTAATTCGAAACGCAGCGACAAACTCACCGAACGTGCAGACATGGCACATATGTTCCGGATCTATGGTGTTCGTGGGGTGGTCCCATTGCTGCACTTATAAGTTAGGCAGTACAGAGAAATTTGTGACTGTAGACTCCACCTTTTATCTAGCGGTTTTTATGGAGCAATACAAACTTTCTTTCGGAACTTAGACCTGCACGTGCAGAGACCGAATTCCAGGATGAAAATACCCCTCCTTTTCACTGCACAGGCTTTTCCTCTCCCTTTCAACGGTTTGCTTTTCCTTACACTTTCCACTGCTGCTTCACTGCCGTTTCTTTCGCCCCCTTTCCTTATCCCATTAGAAAGACTAAAAAAACCCTTTTTGTGGGCCCCCTTATCAGCATTTCGTCTTCTCCTGAAAATGGTCAGTCTAGTGAAGAAAGCACGCACCACAGGTATATTTTAAACTCAGTTGGGCCCACATTGAATGTATGTAGTATAAGAAACAGATTGGCTACTCCCCCTAACACTAGCCCCGTAGCTGGTGGTCGGTGCTCTGTAGGCCCCACCATGATGTACGTGGCAGGTGGTCAGTGCTCCGTGGGACCCACCATGATGTATGTGTTTCATCCATTTTTAAAGTTCATTTTAGGGCTTTATCCTAAAAATAAGAGGGATATAAATCTTAGATGTACCACACTACAGGAAAACAATAGTGATTGGATATCCATCATTTAAATCCTCCTGATGCCCACTGTACTGTTTATCTGAAATTCAAACTGTTTATTAGGTCATAAAGACCCAGATGAAGGCTAAAAACAAAGATCATCTTGATCCAATACTTTTATGGCCACTAAAAAGTTTTTAATGATCGATGTTCATTAAACATTGTTTCCTGTAATGTGGTCCAATTGAGATCAGGATATACCTTATTTTTTGTATAATATCATAAAATGATCTATAAAAATAGATGGATGGCATGGTTGAAACACATACATCATGATGGGGCCCATAGAGCACCGAACACCAGCCATTGGCTGGTAGTAGGGGGAGTAGTCAATCCGTTTCGTGTAGTATATCCACGTTGTCCATCCATTTTTCTATCTAATTTAAGGGGTTGGGCCCCAAATTGAAGCATATCAAAATATCAAGTGGATCATACCACGGGAAACAATGGGTATAATAATTTTCTAGTTTGCCCTACTGATTTCATGTTTCCCCCACTCAATTTCATGTTTCCCCCGCTGAAAATCAAGTTTGCCCCAATTAATTTCATGTTTTCCCCACTGAATTTAATGTTTTCCTCGTTGAATTTCATATTTACCCCGTTCAATGTCAAGGTTCCCTCCCTCAATGTTTAAGTTTCCTCCCACATATGGGGTTTTGGTGTATACGTAATTCGATGAAAATGGAGGGGTATTACATAATCCGATAAACATGATGTATTACAAATAAAACATCATTGTGGGGTGTAGCAAGCGTAATCGGATTGCGTACTGAGTTAGTCGGTACGCTCCCATTGTATTAAGTAAACTTAGATGGACCCACATTGAATGTATGTAGTATATCCACGCCGTCCATCCGTTCTTCCATCTAATTTTAGCGGTTTAGCCCCAAATTGAAGCATATCAAAAGATCAAGTAGATCATACCATGGGAAACAGTGGACATAATGATTTCCACTGTTGAAACCATAGTGGGCCCAACAGTGATATTTGTTTGTTATCACATCTTACTTTTTTAAGAATTATGTGAATGAACTACTTCAAACATATAATAAGTAGCCTAACGTACTTTTTTATTGTCTATATAAATTGTCTCACCAAATCACTATTTGTGAACAAAAAAAGAGTCCATATTCTTTAGCACATATAAAAATATCATTATCAAGTATACATTTCAAATGATGCAAAATCTTTTTCCCTACTTGTAGATGAATCTAACTTAGAAATTTCATATGGTAGTTAAGTAATTCCACAATATACAAGATGTTTAGGCTAGTATGAGTCAAGTATTTAAAACTTCTAATCAACAAGTTGAAGCCTTTTAGAATCTATTAGATTGTTTTTCTTGTCCTTGCTCAATTTCAACTTAATTTTCATGAGTATGCACACTAGTTTAGAAATTTTCTTATCCTGATACAAGATAATATCCCATAAGACCCATATTTGTCATTTCAAATTTACGAACTAGCCTTTATAAACTCATCAATCATAACACTATCATTGTCTGTGAAGATTAGATGACCAATGTATAAGGATGTCAATAATACATCACCATAGTCATTATGTTAACATGGATAACATGCTCATTGGGATAACTTGTTTGTTTATTATCAAACCTATTCATAAGATCATACAGACATGGATTAATAAAAAACACAATTGTAAGCTTGATCTAAAACTTCTATGGCCCCTAAGAAATGATGAACATGAGAAGTTCAATTCAAAATTTTCATGTGTTGTGGTCCATTTGAACATTGGATACGTTTAGATATTTGGGATCAAGCCATGAAATTATCTGTTAAGTTTGCCCCGCTGATTTTCCAGTTTGCCCCGCTGAATTTCATGTTTCCCCCACTCAATTTTATGTTTGCCTCGCTGATTTCCTAGTTTGGCCCGCTGATTTTCTAGTTTGCCCCACTCAATTTCATGTTTGCCCCTATCAATTTCATGTTTGCTCTGCTGATTTTCTTGTTTGCCTCGCTGATTTTCTAGTTTCCCCTACTCAATTTCATGTTTACCCCGCTGATTTTCCAGTTTGCTCCACCCCACTAATTTTCTAGTTTACCCCGTTGAATTTCTAGTTTACCCTGCTCAATTTCATGTTTCCCCCGCTGAAATTCAAGTTTGCCCTGCTCAATTTCATGTTTTCCCGCTGAATTTCATGTTCTCCCACTGAATTGCGTGTTTTCCTTGCTAAATTGCATGTTTCCCCTGCTAAATTTCATGTTTCCCTCGATCAAGCTCAACATTTTCTCAAAGCAATCATTTTTTATACATCGCAATCAAAATTCCATCGTTTATAGTTGAAAAGAAGGGTCACGAGAGGTTTTTCAATCCAGAAGAACTCTATATCCTCTTTAAGTATTTCCAACTTCCAATTTTCTTGAAACCCTTGATTCCCATATAGTTTTTCTGGATCTTTATTTTCTTCCGAACAAAGGGAAGAGTCTTCTTTTGTGGATGCCTCTTGTTCCTATTTAGTCCCCATCATTTCGGAAGTTGTTTCTGATAGTTTACCCTGCTCAATATCTAGCTTGCCTTGCTGAATTTGCAGCTTGCCCCGATCAAATTATAGTTTGTCTCGCTCAAGATCTAGCTTTCCTCGCTCATTTTAATCAATGAAAAAGCATTACCTAATGGTTAAGATGTTTTCAACAATGCAACACTGATTCCAAAGCTCAAAATCTCTAATTTTTGGGTGTTGGGTACAAAAGAGATTTTAGGAATCAGTACTCTCAGTTAACTGATATCATACACCAAAGAAATATGTATGCACTTCAGTAATACATATTGGGTTGTCTAGAAGCCACTCAACTGCATTAAAAGAAAAAACAATCTTGATAATTGATCGATTCAATTGTGTTGTGTCAATGTGAATCATGGCCATGAATGGGATGATTCTACCACAATTCTTGAGGTTTTGTGGGAACCTCTGAATGACCATTAGAGCACCGAAACGAAGGTCCTCTTTAAATCCATAGGGTTATGGCATCTTGTGGAGAATGGCTATACCAATGTAACTGTAGCTGAGACACAGGCATTCGAAGGCCTTCCAAACAAGGGAAGAGAAACTTGTTGTATCGGGTGCAACCATGCAGGTGCTTGGATCTAAACTAATCACCCTCTCAATCAACAAAGTAGCAATGATAAAATGGAGAAGAAAATAACAAATCTAACATCTCTTATTCACTTTCAAAACCAAGATGCATATATCACGTTTAACACCAACTAATACTCATATTATTAAGATAATCTGGATGCATGTAAGTTTCTAACTTGTAACTTGCAAGTGATTTTCAATTGTAAGTCACTTATAGGGATGTGAGTGACTTCTCTTTTTTTTTTTTTGATAGGTGTGTGCTTAGAAAAACTCTATATTATATAATGCATTCTGATATCTTGAACTTTGGATGATATTTCTGATCTTGTATGTGCATGGGTGGATGTGCATCTGGTGAATGATGTTGAGTCTACTTCGTCCTCTACAGTGGGGCCTAGTGTATCAATAATCTTAATTGCTAGAAATGGGCCCACTATATCAATAGTCTTTACAGGCACTAGCATCGCAATCTCAGTGTGACTTAACTTGTTGCAGGAGCTGTTCGCTAATATAGCTTTAGAGGTTGATGTTCGAGCTAGGGGTAAGGAGCCAATGCATTCTCTGCTTTTCTTTGGACTTGAAATGTCACGTCCCGGACTCGGAAACTAGGCTCACAAAATTTTCAATCGTCGAATCCGGCGCCGACAGCCTCCGTAGAATCCCATTCTCTGCTCCCAGCACCCATACACCAGGTTCCAATCCTGAGATGCTACAAGGAGGATTTCAAATCATCAGTTTAATTGTAATGAGCATAACCATAAGCATAACCCACGAACAATAACCACAAGAACACCATCACAAAATCCATTATGTTTAAAAACTTTTAAGTACAATGCGTCTGAAAGGAAATACAAGATAATGCAAATAACGGAAACTCCAAAAGCTCGACTGCACGCTCCCGCTGCTACTATGCTTGACTACGTCCTAGAGTCACCTGCACACATCAATCGTGCATAAGCTTATAGAAAGCTTAGAGGGTGGTGTAAGTGTGTGTGCAATATGAGTGTGCTCAGAATGCAAGGTCAGAGTAATATGGAATCATGGTGATAAGTACATGAATGCAATCAGCCGTACCAAAGCTATGCAGTACAAGATATGAATGTTATCGGCAATAACACAGCTATACGATGCGAGATGCAACTCAAGCATGCCAATCCTCATTATATATCAGTACAGTTCTCATTCTGAAAAATCACCGGGGTTTAGTACACTCCAAATGGCACTGCCGCTCTCCTACTCGCACAGTCCAAGTGAGCGTAAGAAACCTCACTATCCGCCTGGCCAATAGTCTGTCAATACCTATCCGGCATGTCGATAGCGGACCCATTCACGAGCTAGTCAAACTCAGCCTAGTATTGCCCCCTACCCTCGGGCGAGTAAGGCCACACCCCTTTCCAACCGACCACGACATAGTGGGAGACGCGGCCTCCTGGTATTCGCCCTCGTGCGCTCATATATCCACTCGGTCTCAACGTTGGAGTTATCCTCTGGTACCATCGGGTTTAGGGATTTTCACCCAGGGACATCTATGGCGCCCCAATGCTTAGTAACAATATTTTCGGTATCCAATCCAGCCACCCACGATGTGTCTGTGGAGGCTATGGCCCTGGTGTCACTAGGGCATACAATAATCATAATCACACAAATGTAAGTGCATAAATCATACTATCAGACATGCAACAATCCTGCGCGTACCGAGCGCTCATGTGGGGCGACTCCGCCTATCAGGGAGCCCGTAAACAATCTGCCCGAAGGCATATGCTATGATCAGTCACTTCTCATATCAGGCACACATATGATGCGTATGATCATGAATTATAGATCTGTACTAAGCATGTTATGTGATGATGGGATTTGATCAAAACGAAGATGGGCCTAGACGGCCTATATGCTACAGGTATGGGCCTATTAATTGGCCCTAGGGAGAGAGTAATAATGCGAACATTTAACCAACATCATCCTTACAATATGGACATCAAACCATCATTACTCCCAAGGCACGGCCTGTCATGAATCAAACATTACAATGGGCCTTATATAGATCTTGTTGGGCCTCGACCCAAGGGCCCAAATACATCAAATGGGCCTCAAACTATGGACTCATATATCTCAAGTGGGCCTTAGTGGGCGGGCCACAAATACATCAAGCTGGGCCTAATCACATGAGCCTTGTATACGTCACAATGGGCCTCATAATATGGGTCTTATACAAATCAAGGTGGGCCTCAACGGACGGCCCACAAACACACCAAGATGGGCCTTATCACATGGCCTTAAAATAACATCCAAAATGGTTGGACGGTTTGGATGAAACATATGCATCATGGTAAGTCCCATAGGGATGGAAGGCATAGATAAATCACATACTTCATGGTGGAGGTCCACACTGATGAAAGGTGTGGACACAATTCATACACAAGTGGGTCCTAAGTAGGACCCACCATAATGTTTATTTCCCACCCAACCTGGGGCCTAACATAATGTTTATTTTCCACCCAACCTAGGGCCCAACATAATGCTTATTTTCCACCCAACCTAGGGCCCAATATAATGTTTATTTGCAATCCAACTGTTCATAAGGTCACGTGGACTAGGGTAGGGCCCACTATAATATTTATTTATCATCCAATCTATCCATAAGGTCACGTAGACCAGGGGAAATTGGGGCCCACTGGAACGTTCATTTGCCACACAACTGTTTATAAGGTCACACGGTCAGGGGGGCCCACCGTAATATTTACTTGTCATTCAACCTGTTTATAAGGTCACGTGGACTTGGGGGTGGGCCTGGGGCCCACTGTAATGTGGTTCACAAATCCAGCCCACCCATTATGTGTGTCCCACTTGGCTGAGGGTTCAAACCAAGTTTCAGCCGCATTCAAATTTCAGGTAGGCCTCACCAAGTGATTTTATATGTTTTAAGCATGTCTTCACATGATTTTAGATGGTGTGGGCCACTTGACTTCCGTATATGGCTGATTTTTAGGGTGGCCTCCTCGTCCGAGGGGACCCATCAAATGCATGGTGTTGATGTTCGAAACGCATCACGGTGGGGCCCACATCGGGGCCGTGAGGCCCAGCCCGCCAGCGTCCAAGGACGTTGTGGCGTCCTTGCGTCAGCGTCAGCAGTAGACGCTGCTGCCTTGTCTGCTGTTTTTTTTTAATCCGTGGTTTTTCATAGATAGGGCCCACATCTGAAAAATGCAACCCGGCCATTGGATTCTACGGCCCCTGATCGACCAAATGAGACCAATATGCAATGTATTCTTGGCGAATAGAAGATTCAATGTGGGTTTTAACAGTATTACCGCTATTTCCTATGGTATGGCCCACCCAAGAATCGGATTGGTCCAAAATTTTGGCTCAACGCCTAAAATGATCTGAGGAAGAGGATGGACAGCTTGGATTTTATACATACATCCAGGTGAGGCCTACATGAGTGTCCAAAATATATATATATATTTAAAGCTAGCTTGTACACCAGCGTCAAATCACACTTCTCTATTTGCCACACCACGTCCAGCGTCCAAAGAGGCTGGACGATCTACATATAATGTAAGCATTGTGGTGGGTCCCACTTGGACGTGGCCCACCTATATGTATACATATATATACATACATATATATATATTTATACTAATATAATATGACATATACCCTTAGTCTAGTGTGGGGATCTCCACATTCCCAAATAATGGATGGTGTGGACCACCACCTGTAATAGGATGGGCCACACCGTTTGATGGACATCTATAACACACATTTGTGGGGCCCACTCCCATCATAATAGCTAGAGAGAGAGAGACGTGAAGGGGGAGGGACCCCGCCACTAATGGGCCCTCCCTTGTATAATGCATACATCATGTGGGTCCCACAACAAGTGGCCCTTAAAATCGAAAACAACAGTAGATCACCCACCTATAAGCCTTCTTCTTGCTCCCGTAGGCTTGTAAGCTCCTATGCTTGACTTTTAACGGCGGATGATGGAGTTTCTATGGTGGGGATGAGAGATGTAGGGGGTGGGCCACACTTGGAGTTGAGAGAGAGTGTTGAACGTGTGGAATTTCTCATGGGATTTGGATATTTGCTAGAAAATGAGAGGGGGAGATAGAAATAATGGGTGTAAGGATGGATGGAGTGGTGTTGTAAGGATGGGAGATGGATGGGTATGGGTGAGTTTTGAAAATTTGTAAAAGGAGTATGGTTATGTTTGAAAATTGTAAAAAGAAGGAATGGTGCGAGGAGAGAGAGGTTTGACTTGTGGGAAAAGGGAGAGAGGCCACTTGTACTTATTGTTGGGTGAGGTGGCATGGAGGTAAGGTAGAATACTTGTCTTGATTTGATGTGACATTCCGTAGAGATTTTCTCGAAGTCGGCAACGCGCGACGTTTCTTCGAATTGAACGCAGGCCCACATCTTCTGACCTGGGCATCGGTTTGGTGGGCGAGTCGCGGCATTGGAATCGTGGCGACGACGCAGTCACTAAGATATAAGTTTTGATTCGAACCGACTTCGGTATGCGGAACTCGACTTAGGATCGTGCGTAAACGTCGGATACTAATTGAGGTTTGCTGGAATTCGACCGGAAGGACTGCGGAAGCTAACGGAACTGTACGGACTAGGACACGGGCCTTACAACTAGTTCTTAATTTCATGTTCGCCCTGCTCAATTTCCAGTTTACCCCGCTGAATTCCTAGTTTACCCCGCTTAAATTCTAGTTTGCCCCGCTCAATTTCTAGGTTGCCCACTCAATTTCATGTTTGTCCCGCTCAATTTTCAGTTTGCCTCGCTCAATTTCCTGTTTGCCCCACTCAATTTCATATTTGCCCTGTTAAATTCCTAGTTTACCTAGCTAAATTCCTAGTTTGCCCCGCTGATCTTTTAGTTTGCCTCGCCGAATTTCATGTTTCCCCCACTGAATTTCATGTTTGCCCCGCTCAATTTCATGCTTGCCCTTCTTAATTTCATGTTTACCCTGCTCAATTTCCAGTGTGCCCTGCTCAATTTCATGTTTGCCCCGCTGAGTAGCAAGCATAATCGGATTGCGTACTGAGTTAGTTAGTACGCTCCCATCGTACTGAGTCAACTCAGTTGGGCCCACATTGAATGTATGTAGTATATCCACGTCGTTCATCTGTTTTTCCATCTAATTTAAAGGGTTGAGCCCCAAATTGAAGCATATCAAAAGATCAAGTGAATCATACCACGGGAAACAGTGGGCATAATGATTTCCACCATTGAAACCATATTAGGCCCTACATTGATGTTTGTTTGTTATCAAACATGTTCATAAAATGATTCAAATGTTGAGTCCCTGTTAAATTCAAGAGCAACTAATCAAATAACAAGCCTTTCTTGTTGCATGATAATATGGAGGAATGTTACTGAAAATTCAAAATAACTTGAAAGAGTTATGGTGTAATATGCATACTTTGGCATGTCACATCTCAACTTGATAGGTATCATTTTTGCATTGATTAGTGGATATTGTTAATACTTCTTAACTTGATTTGGAATTTTTTAAAAGAAGTTTGCAATGGAATTGGATGGAATGTCCCCATGAAAATGGTCCCCCCATCTAAGAAGCTTCGAACGGCAGGTATATTCAAATCCCTCACTTTTTGTGGACCCCACTATATATTATACTATATATGCGCACGGTCATTTCCATGCATTTCACAGTCATGCCCGGCGATTCCATGTTGATTCATGGTCATTTCCACGCATTTCACGGTCAATTCGCTTCACTTTACGGTCATTTCCATGCATTTCACGGTCATTCTCGGCGATTCTGTGTTGATTCACGGTCATTTCCACGCATTTCACGGTCAATTCCCTTCACTTCACGGTCATTTCCATGCATTTCACGGTCATTCCCGGTGATTCCATGTTGATTCACCACATATGATTTTAGGGTAGGAGAAGCTACTTTTGCCAACCAACCTGGTTATTTTTCACTCTTTTCCATCAAGTCGATGGTCGAAAATATATTTCATTCACTTCACGATCATTTTCAATCAGTTCGCGGTCAACTCAATTCATTTCACGGTCAATTCCCTTCACTTCACGATGAATTCCATGCATTTCATGATCAATTCCCTTCACTTCACGGTCAATTTCATGCATTTCACGATCAATTCCCTTCACTTCATGGTCAATTTCATGGTCAATTCCGGTGATTCCCTTCACTTCATGGTCAATTCCCTTCACTTTACGGTCAATTCCATGCATTTCACGGCCAATTACGGCGATTCCCCTTCACTTCACGGTCATTTCCATGCATTTCACTGTCAATTCCCTTCACTTCACGGTCAATTCCGTGCATTTCATGGTCAATTTGCTTTACTTCACGGTCATTACCATGCATTTCATGGTCAATTCCGACGATTTCATTTCATTTCATTGTCATTTTCATGCATTTCATATAAATATGTGTTAGAGAAAAATGTAGGTAGAATAAAATTCTTTATATGCTTATATATACATATTTATATAAATTTGTGTTAGAGAAAAATGTAGGTAGAATAAAAATCTCCATGTAAAAAAGAAAAAAAGAAATAAAAAAGAAATAAAAAAGAAATAAAGAAAGTGCGTAGGGATATGGTTATAGCTACGGTTATAATCCATAGCCATAGATCAGGGGTGAAATTGTGGTGGAATCTGCTATAGCTAAGGATTATGACCGTAGCTATAGCCGTAGCCAGACTACGCGGGCAACAATGCCGCGACAGTCTTTTTTTTTATTTTTGTTATGTTGCTTTTGTGGATTCCATCATGAGGTCTGTGTTATATCCAAACTGCCCACCTATTTGGCAAGCTCATATTAAGGCTTGAGGCAAAAAAAAAAAAAAAGATAGATCTAACTATCAAGTGGACCACATTGTAAAAGGCCATGGGGAATTGAACGTCTACCATTGAAATCCTTTTAGGGGTCACAAAAGTTTTGGATCATTATGAAATTTGTTTTTCCTCTTCATCCAGGTCTTTGTGACCCTATGAATGAACTTAAATAGGGAGGATTTCTCACAAACATCATGGTGGGCCCCTTAAAGGTTTCTAATGGTTGAAACTCATTCAACGTTGTTTCTTGTAATGTGGTACACTTGAGATTTGGATATACCTCATTTTCGTCTCATATCATAAAATGACGTGAGAAAATATATGGACGGCATGGATGAAAAGTATACATCATGGTGGAGTCCACATACCACCGAACATCCGCCATTGGCCGGTGGCAGGGGAATACCCAATCCGTTTCCGTGAAAGGAGGGGTATTTTCGTCCTCAAATTTGCTGTCCGTAAGAGCAGGAAATCAGCTGGATAAAAGGTGGGGTCCACAGTCCCAAATTTCTCGGCAGTACGCCTACAAAGAAAAGGACGATTTGAAAAAAGAAAACCAACGATCCACATTCGACATACATTTATTTCTCACCTGATTAGTGGGCTTCGTATGTTCTAGAATAGTAGACATACACCATTCGTTCCACCCTATGAACGGTCTGGATCCAAATGAAACTTATCATGTTGGCATGTACGGCGCGTCTATCTATCGCGCTTGAAGATGAAGCGTCCGTAATGAGCATTTCTCTATACAGGAGCGCTTTCAATATTTTGCAGCGCATGTGCTGCCATTTCAAAAGAAGAAAGATACGGGAAGTGCGCCTGCATGGCCCCGTTTTTTCTTCTTTCACGCATTGCATGACCTAAGAAAAAGCAGAAAACTTGTTGAACAAAAAAGGAATTTTAAAAAAAAGGGAGAAAAATCGGGTAATAAAAAAACCACGCAGATTCCCTGCAAAAGCCGAAGTTTCTGCGCAAGGATGGTTGGTGGGGCCATGATATTTTGTGAGAAATCCATACTGTCCATCTATTGTTGGAGCTCATTTAAGACATGTAATAAAAAGAAAACCAGAAAAAGAGTTTAATACCGTTGATACATTCCTGGGATCTACTTGATATTTAATACACCATCTAAATTGTTTATAACGTCAATCTCACTCGGATGAAGTGAAAACATAAAAACTTAATACAATACGAAACTTTGTAGTAAAACAAATGTTTCAAATAGTAGTCACTGAATATACATTATCTACACTTATATCAACTGCTTTAATTTTGAATACACTTTATTTTTGGTCATGTATATTTAAAATGATCTCTCAAAACGAGTAATTGGTATAGATCCATCACAAACATTTCAGCTGGACTCACATAGCAACCCGATGCAGGAATTTTACGGGAAAGGCTTTAGCAGGAAATGGCATTCATGGGAAAAAAAAAAAAAAAGCATATTGATTATGTGGAAAATCTGACTAACGATATACAGTCACTTGGAAATCAGTTTTAAATGTACACGTTTAGTACACTCAATTCAAACTAAACCGTCCTGTACCAGTTTTCATGTGTCACGATCTTGTAATGCAAAATATCAGTGGTATTCTTTCAACGGTTTACGAATCAACGGTTAGGATTGTTCAACCAATCTAACTTTCAGACGGTAGATTACATAAAGTAGTTTTCGTAATTTAATCGCTTCGATTTTAGCAAATATGAACATTTATAAGTGACTGCGCATGAGGTGCCGTACGCAGCCAGAGTATCAAATAACTCTCCAAAAAGTTAAAATGAGAAATCGATGAGTACGGTAGCAAAATAGTCAGATCAGAACAACGAAATTTACCGGAAAAAGAGAAAAGGAATCCCGGTGTTTTAGGCGAAAGATCTTTTGTTATCGAAAAACAGATCAGCATGCCACGGCAAAGCTTACCGGGAAACCGGACACGCCAGCAGGTCTCCGCGTCTGGTATGACCGGCCATTCCACGTGTCTATCGCCAGTCCCACAAAGCTGCATTCCTGTCGCTTTCTTTTTTGAGTGCTGTTTAGCCATCGGATCGTTTGATCGGACGGCTGAAAATGAATAGTGACGAGAATCCCATTGATGCCTACGTGGCAACTAAATGGATTTATGCTTCAGTTAGTTGGATGACGTGTCTTCCATGATTGGCGGTCTAGAAGAGAATGATAAAATACGCACGGTTGTAGTGGAACTTCCTTACAGCCTATCTCTCTCTGTGCAAGTGGCAAGAGTATAGCAGATCAGAGCTGTCCATCTTTATTGTGCCCGGCAGTTGATGGATCCAACTTCAAAATTACAGTGATTTGATTCTTACATCATGTGATCTTTGAAACAGATATGGTGTTGATCAACGACCACGGAAGAAGTAAAGGATGGCAGGGATTGTCCAAGTGATGTGGTCATTTGACTCTGGCCCATCAACGGTACGGACCAATTGAATGACGGTGCAGAGACACGCGCAATCCCTCCAACGGTAAATTGAGAGTTTGGTTGCATGGGAGTTTCAATACAACCACGCGTACTGTAGAGTTCAAAATTGGACGGCAGAGATGAATTTTATTTATGGAAACCGATTTAGCCATTGGATTTTCTCGCACATGACAGATAGCACAAGCCTCTTATCAGTCACCCGCTGGCTGGGACTCGATTACAATGGTGACCCCTATAGTACCGAGGTGGGTACTGGTCGGGTATGTGGGGCCACACCAAAACAAAAACGGTGATCAAACAAACGCCCATCGTTGAAATTTCTTATAGCCACAGAAGTTTTAGATCAATCTGATATATAATGAACAGGTCAGAAGACAGAAAATCATCATGCTGAGCCTAGGATAATTTTAACTGTAGATGTTCAATCAATACTGATATTTTTCGCTGTGGACATTCAATCAACACTGTTTCCTGTAGAGTGGTCCATCTGGGATTTGAATTTGCCTATTTTTTTTCTTTTTCTTATTATTATTATTTTTATATCATGTATTTAAAATGAGCTTGAAAATTTGATGAAAAGTAGAAATAAAACACATATATCATCGTGGGTCTACAGCACCCACCCTTACTGCGATTTCGCCGGACGAAGGGTCACTACCGAATCCGAGCTCCGCTGGCTGCAGTCCACTTTCACGGCTTCGGTCCTACACTGGTGAAATGGTGCATGTCATCATGTCACATACTGCAATTGGCGCATATTCATGTTAGTGCTGCACACACGGAATGCGCCGACTAGATGGAAACTGCTCATTCGATGGATCCTACAATGAAAGGGTCATAGAACAAAAATATACCTTTTGGGAAATCCTAACCCTTGAATGGGCGAGATACAAATGACAAATGGTTGACATTCAACGAGAAAAGGCCCATTCTTTAGATGGTTGGGATGGTCTAATCGAAGCAATTTTCTTTTATTAGGGGTGAACCAATGGCCCAGCCTGCATGGTGACCAGCTAAGATCATCATACGTGCCACGGGTCTGGTAGAAGATGTGAAGGCTTAACATTTGCCCATTTACCGAGCTCAACCAACATGGTGCGGTCCTGACCATGGGTCCACATTGATGTATGTGTAATATATCCATGCTGTCCATCCGTTTTTCCAGCTCATTTTAGGACGTGAATCCAAAAGTTAAGTTAAAAAAAAAAAAATCCCAAGTGGACCACACTAATGCCCACCATTAAATACTTCCTAGAGCCTGCCCAATGTTTATTTGCAATCCAACCTATTGATAATGTCTTGCAGACCTAGATAAAGGGAGAAAACAAATATTAGATTGATCCAAAACTTTTTTTGTCCGCAAAAAGTTTACAATAGTCAATCACCATTGTTTCATGTAGTGTGTTCCACCTTAGATTTGAATCTGCTTCATTTTTTATCTGATGCCTTAAACTGCGCTGTCAAGACAAATGGACGGCATGGATGTACTCGAAATGGATCAAGGTAGGTTCTACGGTCAGGGAGACAGGAGTACGTAGAAGTTCAATCTGACTGATTTTTGGGCTCATTACCAAACATAAGCTTGCGTTTCTCACAAACATCACGGTCTGCCCCACCCAGATTCGGACCGCACGTGGGTCGGGTCGTAGGCAATCCACGTCCAACATTTATACCCACATTTATTGATAAATGCACCTAAATTATCTGCTTTTTGATAATAAAACAATACATGCCTGTACCATCTCCTGAGAGGAAAGTCTGTATTTACTGGGCGGGGAATGTGTTGAACCATATCCAACACCGGCGCATAAAATACGCAATCTATTAAGGCCACCATGTGGTATGTGTAAAATCCACTCCGTCCATCAGATTATAACCCTTGATTTCACCTTACATAGAGAAGATCATTTTCATAATAAACTTGGATAGGTCACGCCATAGGAACAATGCGAAATTCCGTCTCAAATGTAAAAGCTCATGCATTGGAGCCCCCTTTATTCAGGTAATAAGTTACCTCGATTAAGGAGTTTGATGAGAGGTACACACCATGGCATTTCTATTGTCTCCTGTGGTGTGGTGTGGTGTGGTGTGGTGTGGTGTGGTGTGGCCCGTTTGATTTTGTATATCTTGCTGATATTCAACCTAGCATCAAGGAGCTCACCAGATGGACGGAGTAGATTTCACGTGGATAACACGGTGGACCCAGAGGAAATGGATTGCTTAGTAACTCGCTCTGCTTTGTACCGAGTAAACTCATAACGGGTCCTTCGTTATTTATGTATTTTAACAACTACGTCTATTCATTTTATCAAATAATTTTAAGAAAAGAGACATATCCAATATTCAAATGGACCGCATGCACTTTAGGAAACAGTTGAATTAAACATCTACTTTTGGAAAATTCATGTGAGCATAGAAGTTTTGGATCAAGCCTATATCTGATTTTTTCCATTCATCTATGCATGTCTGATCTTATGAACAGGTTGGATGACAAATCAACATTACTATGGGGCTAGAAAGTTTTCAACGGTGGAAATTATTATTATCATTGTTTCCAGTGGTATGATCTACTTGATCTTTGGATATGCTCCAATTTTGGGTTCAACCGATTAAATTAGATGAAAAAATGGATGGACAGCATGGATAGACCACATACATTCAGGGTGGGCCCAACTGAGTTTACTCAGTACCACAAGAGGTACCAGGCCAGGTAGAGAATTTCGGCCCCTTTTTTTACAACCTGGAAAGTAAAGATGTTTTGCAAAGGAATCTAACATCGTATCTACCTCGCGCTTTCACTATCACGCAAGAGTCAGAACCTCGCCTAGCTCACCCAGCTGTGTGATTTCACACGACTGTCCATCGATAACGTGGCCCACAGCTTCGTATGTTGTGATTATCGCATTTCATGTGATTGAACAGTACACGTTGGGGTATCCAGGGGAGCCGATTAGGTGTTACGCAGGTAACATGTTAATACGTGTTACCCTGACCGTATGGGGCCCACCTTGATGAATGTGTTGTATATCCATTCTACTCAACCGCTTTCAATTCTTATTTTAGGACTATTACAAAATTTAGGAAGAACTAAATCTCAGGTGGACCATGCCATTGAAAAATGTGGTGATCGACCATTAAAAACTAGTTATGAGTTAAAAAAAATTTAGATCAATCTTTGTGTTTTTCTTTCATTAAGTCTGTTTAACCTTATCAACAAATTGGATGGAAAATATATATCACTAACTTTTATTAGGGGCCACTCAATCACCACTTCTTCTTCTTTTTTTAGTATTAGCTTGTTAGTACACCACCGTTGTCAGTTGACACTTCAATGTTAGCCACCCTCACTAGGGATCGATACCAAGACTTCAATGTTGAAACAAGGCATTTTTCACTTAGTTTACCACTTGAGTTATGGATCAGGGTGTTATTATAACTTTTACAATTTCATCCAACTTTTAGATTTGAATATACCTTATTTTTTAGTTCATATCTTTCACTCAATTACCATAGTTGCTTGTAACATGGTTTCTCACAGTTGAATCTGCTTTTTTGGTATCAGGTCTAAAAACGGATGGATCCTTACTATTGCTCGGGTGGTAGACTCTAAGGAGTTTCAACACCCGGTTAAGGGTTCAAGTAACCATAGGTGGTGAAATTCCACTAGCGTGAGAGTGTGTGTGTGTTTAAAAAAATTATTATTATTATTAATATTTTAAAAAAGTCAAAAAAATGAATGAACATTGTGGATATACCCCCGTGGTCAGGGTAACACCCACTAACTTCTTACCTAGGGATTGGATTTGAGAGTATTCTCTTTTTGGATAATGGGTGCTATGGGCCCACCATAATGTATGTGTTTTATTCTATTGTCCATCAAATATTCAATTCAATTTAAGATATAAACTAAAAAATAAGGTATATTTAAATCTAAAAGTTGGATGAAATTGTAAAAGTTAGAATAAATGCATGTGTAAAGTATTATCCCTCGGTTATGTGTATTTCATGTTTTTTAATACTATGTTTCAAAGGTATACATTAAAACTTTTAAATTGCATTTGGATTGAACTTGAAGAAGCAAAATCCTAATATCCTTGGGATTAATAATCTCATTTCACACTTTCCAACACAAGCTGCAAAGTTAATTTTTAATCCCATCTCACATTCCTTCCAAACATACCCTATTGAATTTCAAAGTGGGATTCCTAATACAATTTCATTTAATACAACTTAATACCACTGTCAAAAGGCAATTAGGGTTGGAATCCATCCTTGCGACACATCAAACAGTCCGTCACGTGCGGATGCAATCGCGCGGCCAAAAGGTGAGAGAAAGCCTGCTCGGCGTGTCTACTTTATCCCAAGGGAGCGCCCACCAAAGCAAGCCACCCGTACGTGCAAATGTGGCACGTGTATCCACGTCGGATTGTTGTTCTGATGGGCCCATTTCCACGTTCAATGGCACCAAGTTCAGACGAATCAGCCATCAGCTGGCCTTGCGTGTATAAATTTGAGATTAGAAAAAGGAAAAAATAAATAAATCAATGGACCGTATTCAACTTACACCTGTGGCACACGAATGGACGGTGATTAATTTCCAGATAATGGAATACGTGAATCTTGCAGAGTGACCTGGAAAGCGAGTAAGCATAGGCTCGTCTCCTGTATAACCCAATCTATTATCTGTTTCCCCAGATGGGGAGGCCTTTGGATCCGGGCCATGTTCCAATGATCCGAGACATTCGTATGACGGGCCTACCCAAAAACACCTTTAAGATTAGAAAATTCTATCAGTAGTCCACGAACTAAATGTCAGATCGACCGTTCATATTCAAAAGAATAGAGTAATAAAGTATTCAGGGTTTGAATGGTCCAATCTCAGTTTTCTTTTGATCATTCCCCATCCATAGCGAGGGTCATAATATAAACGGTTTGGATCATCTCAACGTGGCGCTGGATCAAACTGTAGTGGATTAGGTGCACTCACTAAGCACGGTGCGGCGCTGACCGTACATTTTGTACATCCGTTAGCGGACGATCAAAAAAATCAGCGGATCCAAATCTCAGGTGGACCATGCCATAGGAGACCGTGGTGATTGACCGTTAAAACCTTCCCCTTGTTCGACACGTTTGACGGCAAATAAACATTCGGTGGCCTCTAAGAAACTTTTAATGGCGGGTGTTCAATCACCACTGTTTCCTATGGTGTGGTCCACCTGATATTTGGGTCTATTTAATTTTTGGACTCATCCCTAAAAGGAGCTCGAAAAAACGGATGGACGGTGTGGATATACAAAATATAACTCAAGGTGGGCCCCACTGTCAGGGCCGCACCTAATCGGCTCCCGGATCTAGCAGCTACAGTCCCGCGGAGAAAATAGCCTCTCGCTCCGCTCAGCGGGGTTGGGTGTCTCGCCGGGGAAGGCGGGAGTCCCTCTCAGTGTCCGGAGCAGTACGGCATCCAGCCACCTGGACTCTAACAGCCGGTTGAGTGCATTGCGAGAACCGGTTGTTGCCGGTGGAAGGTTGAGACTCGAAGAACTGAATTGTCAGCGGCTGCCAGGATTACCAGAATTGCCACTTATATTGCGCCACGTTGTGCCTATTTAGAGCTACTCGCCACCAATCCTATATACGGTTGGATATCTCGCCACATCAGCTCTATCTCATGCAGACCGTCAGATGTATTCTCCGCAAATGGACGGGCCGATCTAATTGCCAAGACACAAGGAAGAATCTGAGCCGTCGGTTGGAGCTTTAGGCTGCTTTTTATGCAGTGAAGGAGAATTTTGTGCCATTTCGCACGATAGTTCTAAAGACGACGAAGAAGAAGAAGACGGAGAAGAAATCTGCTGTCTGCTAGGGTTTCTTCCTCTCGAGAAACCTAGCGATCCATCCGC